>NC_135387.1:28543351-28675851 GCF_051989625.1 Stigmatopora argus
TTGACCAAAGAACTATATATCCCAGCAGTCACTGCGCAGTACTTTTTCTACGGGAAAATAGTAGAGTCGGGGGCTGCTTGCCGTAGTTGTGAGAGCTGTAGAGGATGGTGTACCCTATCCACTGATTTATTTTATTTTATCGTGATAACAAGTTTAGTATTGGTCCATATATAAAGCGCACTGGATTATAAGGCGCCCTGTCTATTTTGGAGAAAATTTAAGACTTTAATGTGCGCCTTATAGTCGTGAAAATACAGTGGTTTTAGGAAGTGTGTATAGGAATCTAAGTTCATTTAAGTTAAATTTAAAGTTTATATTACGTTACGAGCGCATCCGTCAAATCTCTTCCCCATCCACAAACTTCCCGTTGTATAAAATAATGTCTCATTTTAGTATTAAACATCATAACCACTAGTTATTTGTTACTCTGTTAGTAGATGGTGTAGTACAACCAATAGAAATGTGTTTTTCCATTGTGATGTTTTTTTTCAGAGGGTGGGAACAAATTAATTTGTATTTAGTTCATTTCTATGGGAAACGTTGATTTGAGATACGAGTAAATTGACATACGAGCTCGGTCCCGAAACGCATTAAGCTCGTATCTCAAGGTATGACTGTGTTTTCAAATATAATAGGTTTATTTGAATTTTTGCAATGTTCTCACAGGAAACTGGGTCCTGATCCAAGCATTTCCTCCCAACCTCTGGTTTCACCGCCTTCAATGTCTTCGCCTGAGAGTTCAGAAGGCACGCGCCTGCGTCGGGCAGGTAAAATGCACATTAGCTAATATTTTGTCAAATTGTTAATGGTTTCCGTAGATGGAATATATTTAATCTAGCCCAAGGGTGTCAGACTCGGTTTGGTTCGCCGGCCGCTTTAACGTCAACTTGATTTCATGTGGGCTGGACAATTTCAGATATAATATTTAGATGTTTTTGTTTTATACATGGATTAAAAGAACTGGATTAAAAGCCCTAAATATTCATGTTTTAATAGATCTAATACAATTCTAATTTAAGCTTTTTTCTCTTAGTAAGGAAAATCATTTATTTTATCATTTGTTTTTCATTGCGAAAGGAAACCACATGTTTCTTTAATTATGTGCCATATTAAAGTGGAAAACAGAAAATATTTTTGGTTTTGTTTTTACAAAAGGATTTTTGAACTAAAAACACAGAAAAAAGGATTAAAAAATTACAATTATTGATTTAAAAGGGGGAGAATCAGGAAATATATGTTAAATGTATATTAAATTTCCTGATCTCCCCTTTTAAATAAATAATTGTCATTTTTTAATCCATATTTTCTGTCTTTTTTGTTCAAAAATCATTTTGTAAAATCTAAAAATATATTTAAAAAAAAGCTAAAATAAACATTGTTTTAGATCTATAAAAAACTGAACATCCAGTTCTTTAAATCCATTTTTTTTTTAAATAATCTAAATATTATATCTAAAATGGTCCGCCCACGTGAAATCGAGTTGACGTTAACGCGGCCCGCAAACTAACCCGAGTCTGACACCCCTGTCATAGAGCCATACGCACCCATTAAAAGAGCCACATGCGGCTCCCGAGCCATAGGTTCCCTAGCCCTAAGTTCGAATGACCACCTGAAGTACTTCCCCAATGCACAAATGAATTGTTTTCTTTTCATTTTCAGCATCAGAACCCAATCTTAAAGTGAAACACAAGCTGAAAAAACATCTCAACACCCGCCAGAGCCCCCTGACCCGCAAAGAGAGCGCCCCACCCACCGTCAGACACCGAGTACCTGACACTCTGGGTAACAGAACGGTCGCATTGCATTCCAATGTGTACGTTAAATGTTCTGACATTTTGTTTGTTTTTGTTTTTTTCTCTGGGGGTCCCAGCAGACTCTTCACCCAGCAGTAGTAGCACCCCAGTCTCCGGCTGTAGTTCCCCAAATGACAGTCTTCCCACTGAAAACGGGCTGGTGCCATCTGCTGGCGGCCTGTCGCATGAGGTGAACAAATGCACACATGCATGGAATTTATTTATCTCTCGAAATAAGAAAAATCCGGGTGACTCGTTGGATTCATAGATTTCGTCTTCATATATAGCGATGAAGTTTGGAAGAATATTAAAGGTGAAAAATGTAAGACTGATCTGGGATTGGCTGGCAACCAGATCAGGGTCTTAGTGTAGTTAGCTGGGATGATCTCCGGCACCCCCAGAGATCATCGAGATGCAAGACTGGTGGGTTGAAAATGTCACTGCAACCAGGATCAAAATATTAAATTTTATTTTGCGGTAGTTTTAAAGTTACTTATTATTGAATTGGAGTGAATGCTATTAATGTCATTATACAAGTATAATGAGATTTAAAGCCTCACCACAAAGTGCACATTAACAACAACAAACAAACAAATAATAACGAATAAATATATAATCAATTAATACGTAGTCAACAACATAAATAAATAGGGAAGTGCACAAATAATATCAACAAGCAAACAAATGAACATATAAATAATAAAAAAATAATGATAACAAATCAAGAAATGATAATAAATGCTAAAATAATAATAATACATAATAATAATATAAATAAATAACAAATAACAAATAAAGATCAATAAATAAAGATCAATCAATAAATAAAGATCAATCAATAAATAAACCATCAATAAATAAATAAACGATCAATTAATAAATAAATGATCAATTAATAAATAAACGATCAATCAATAAATAATAATAAATGATCAATCAACAAATAACAATAATAAACGATCAATCAATAAATAACAATAATAAACGATCAATGAATACATAACAATAACAAACGATCAATCAATACATAACAATAACAAACGATCAATCAATACATAACAATAACAAACGATCAATCAATACATAACAACAACAAACGATCAATCAATACATAACAACAACAAACGATCAATCAATACATAACAACAATACACGAACAATCAATACATAACAACAATACACGATCAATCAATACATAACAACAATAAACGATCAATCAATAAATAACAACAATAAACGATCAATCAATACATAACAATAATAAACGATCAATCAATAAATAGTAATTAAATCACAACCATTGTAAAAACGGCCTACTGCAGTACATTAGTTCAAAGTATTATGTTATGCCATATTTGACGTTTTTTAACCTTATTTTTCTAAAAGCCAAATCTTACACCTGTTTACTGACAAGTGCACAGTAAATAATGATATCTCAAGTTTAACTCTATTTTGTTTGCAGTAGGCTCAAATGATTTGATGTTTTCTTTCCCTGTTAATTTAAAAACAAACATACTTTTAGCAAACAATTATTTAAAATAAAAACAGTTGGCAAATTAGTTTCGCAGTGTTTTCACTAAATCCATCAACTAAATTCAATGTATTTGAATGCCAAAGGGAGTAACTGATGAATTCATCTTCATTCTTTTATTCTTTAGAGAGTCTAATTTGTGATATGAAACGGAAAATCAACTCGTTTCACACCAGCAAATATATTATAAGAAAAGTCGTTTCCTGCGCTTGGATCGTGGCCAAATAGTGACTAATAACATGTTTAATGCAACGCCACACAAGCCTGCCGGATTGCCGAGTGTGTCAGCTGTTTATACATAATTGATTTAATCACAGAAATGTAAAAAAAAAACATAGCAACCAATGTCACACCTGCCGTGCTTGTGTAATTCATGTCGTGTCTAATTAGGTAAATGTTCTTACCGTGTTTTCCAGGTTTACAAAGCATCGTTAATAACCATTTTTTGAAATTCTAGGCCTGATTAACGACTGTTAAATTTCGGATTCTGGAAATTATTGAATGTTTGCTTCTGTATTCCCATGATTGTGGATTCTAAATATTTGGATTTTTTTCTAGGCCCAGAGGTTACTGCTCAGGGACGGCACCCTGGCAAACTTCACCATTCAGAGTCCTTCCACGCTGCCTACCATTACTCTGGGACTACCAGCCAATGCCAGGGTAAGCCCTAGCACCCCCATAAAAACTATTCATAACATCCAAGTTTTTAAAAAATGCCACCAATGGCAGGAGTGTGATTAAAAACAACAAGAAAAATTAAAATTTCGGAGATGCTTAACCTCACAAGGGTCGCGGGGGGGTGAACTTGTCACATTGGAGATCAATCAGTTCCAACTGCAACTCCTGTGGAACCGTTTCCGGGTGTTGTGAGAAAGGACATGACACCATCTGTCAATTTTTCCAAAATCACAAAACCGACGGCAGAATTGCTCATGCAGGTCATCCAATGATTTCCTGTATTTTTTCACATGCGGGGGCCTCTTTTAACGCAACCAGTGTGGGGAAATGAGCAAATGACTTGTCTGATATTTGCTTGAAAAATAAAACCAGCTTGGTTTTGAAGGCGGAAGGTTTGCTTGCATTTCATGCACAAACTGTTTTTTCTCTTGTAGCTTCACATTTAGCTCGTTAATGTGTGTCAGGATGTCCACAGTAAAAGTTAAATGTTCAGAAATGTCAGTATTCTCAAGTAGCTCCCACACACGTTTACATACTTTTACTAGGCTAGTGCGCCATCTATCAGGGAAACGAGGGTATTGCAGAGAAATGAATGAGGTCATTGATTTTTACTAAAATTTGGACAACGTCGGCGGGCCGGATTAAAGACCCTAATGGGCCGTAGTTTGTCCATGTCTGTGCTAACTCCACACAATAAGGACCAACCTGGGATCGAACCCAGAACTGTAATGCCAATGCGCTAACCACTCAGCCGCCTACAATTACAATTTTCTTCCTAATTCTCTTTCAAAATATACACAGGGCTCACGCTAGGTAAAAAAATGCAAGTACCATATTTTCTCGAATATAAGCCGGATTTGTAAGTATAAAAAAGGGGGCTAAATGATGGGTACGGCTTATATATGCACAATTTAGACTTGGCATGCACGAAACTGCAAAGTGACAAAGACGATACGCCATACTGCAAGACGATGCGGCCAATACGGTGATTTATTTCAAAATAGAGAAAAGATGAACAGATAAAACACAAAACACAATTTATTTTGACGTCTATGAATGAAATTCAAGAAAATCTAAATCGTATTTTGCATAAAACGTGAAAAAACTCACTTACTTGTGCCTGCCATTGCTCGCTCAGGGCGCCACCATCTTACCTTTTACCTTTTATAGTTCAACGAGCTCTGATTGGCCAGACGCGAGTAGCCTTGATACATGTGTTCGTAGTGTTTACTATATCAGCACATTCGATTAGTTGTTAAGGCGGATCGAAGGTCTTGCAGTCAAATCATTAAAATATCAGTCGCGATACCTGCGTAATGTGTATCTCATGCTGTTATTGCATACAGAACCTTGGTGATTGGGGATGACAAAACTAGACTGCTACGGACACACTTCCTGGTTGTACTGCTCACATGACTTCCTTTTTTAATTTGTCCATGTGCGATGATTTTTCTCAAGATTTTCCCTTCAAAGTAACACATTTGTACTCTCTATTAAAACCGTGAATCAGGGGGCGTCTTATACGAGAGAAAACGTAAAATTCAACGATTTTAAGGCAATTTTAAAGATCTGGCTTATACGTGGAGGCGGTCAATATGCGAGAAAACACGGTAATTGAATGCCACTGAATTATACCCACAAATCCTCAATGCGTTTCCGACTTGATCTAAATCTTTCTGTCATAAAATGGCATTACATGTTTGGGTTTTAACAAAGCCACACGTCTGTTTTTCAGGTTGAAGGTGAGCTTTCCCCTCTGAAGCTTAGTCGAGGCCCCCTGGTGGCAGCCGGAGCTCCGCAGGTCTTGTTGCCCCTGGGCAGAGAAGATCAAGCGGGGCAGCTCAGCTCACGACTTCCTGTCATCATCCTGGAGCCCTCTGGACTGGTGCATGCGCCACTACTCACTGGTAACACACGCTTAATAGATTTGATTTCAATTAGGCTCAATCTAAACCAACAGCAAATTTTACTTCCGTACCTCAAATAAGTCAGAAATAGTATTTGTTTAGTTGAAGAAACGTGATAAACTACCGTATTTTCACGATTATACGGCGCATCGTATTTTTAGCCGCAGTGTCAATAACGAGTGCTATTTCTGTATTTTACACACACAAAGGACGCACCGTTTTATAGACGCAGCCAGGCATGGCAAAACATACACCAGCTTAAACATACGGACACACGCTAAAAACATTTTTTTTTAAAGACAGCGTAAGTAAAACTAAGTTCGGTTGTACTTTATTTAGCCATTTTACAATGTACTCACGTCATCATCACCCACAAATCCATCAAAGTCCTCATTTTCTGTGTCCGAATTGAACAATTGTCCAAATGAGTCATCGAAAATGCTGAGTTTTATACGTTCGTCCAGGTGGCCACAATCCATTCGCAAATAGTAGCTAGCTAGTAGCTAGCGTAACTATTCCAACGCTGCCTTCCATGCTTCGTAAAGCTGTATTGATGTCGATGTATACAGGCCACAATCCATTGGGTGTATTGACAAAAGAACTACATATCCCAACAGTCACGGCGCAGTACCTTTTCTACAGGAAAATAGTAGAGTCGGGGGCTGCTTGCCGTAGTTGTGAGAGCTGTAGACGATGGTGTACCCTATCGACTGATTTATTTGATTTTATCGTGATAACAATTTTAGTATTGGTCCATATATAAAGCGCACTGGATTATAAGGTGCCCTGTCTATTTTGGAGAAAATTTAAGACTTATGTGCGCCTTATAGTCGTGAAAATACGGTAATGAAAATATAGAACTTAAATGATCTTTATTTAAGCATCATTGCAACTGCCCCCAATTTTGTATTAAATTCGTCCAAGGCTCCAGCTCCCTATGTCCATATTTAAATGTAATTTATCTGCATATTTCTCTGTTGATATGTTTTTTTAAACTCTGTTTCTATTCCTGGAACACATTGTGATGCCTGTTACCCTCTCTCCATCTGTCTCCAACTAGTTCCAGGACTCGAATCAGTCCCCCTTCAATTTTCCCCGCATTCAGACCAACTGTCTCCAGGTGGCATGCAGGCCCACAAGCCTCTCAGCAGAACACGTTCGGAGCCCCTCCCGCAGAGCTCTAGGACCCTTCACTCACATCTCCTCCAACAGCATCACAACACGCAACTACTGGAGCGATTAAAACAGCAGACTCACCTTGGCAAGGTAGCAGGATTTATTTATTTGTTTGTTTTGCTCCCAATGCGATCAAAAATGGACAAAGCAGTGGAAACACGCTAAAGTTGGCTTGCTCCAATAAATCGGTCTATTAAACTATATTGGGGAATATCCAACATATGCAGTTATATAGTGATAATTATTATAATGATAAAGTGATAATTCCCCAACAGACTGCAATGTAGCTACAATAGCTAACTTATTTCATCGCATATTAGCCGTATTTGTAACTCAAAAGAATGATGACTGAATCAAGGGTACGGCTTATATGCGCACAAGACTTGCTAGACTCTTTTTCACCAGTAGATGTCGGCAAAGTAACATTTACTGTTTGCTGGTTATTTTCAGTTTTGCAGTAAGAAAACAACCACTACTGGATGAATTAATTCCTTATGATATTGACCCTAATAATGTGCTTTTGATTCATACAGTATCTCAGAAATACCATGTGTTGATTTTTGTCAAGACAACGCAGCCGATACGGTCATTTATTTCAAAATAGAAAAAAGATCAACAGATGAAATGCTAAACAAAATTAATTCTGACGTCTATGAATAAAATTCAAGGAAAAAAAAACATCTTGCATAAAATATGAAAAAAATCCAGCAGACCATTCTTTCCATTCAGTGTCTCAGAAATACCACGTGCGATGATTTTTCTTAAGATTTTCCCTTCAAAGTAACACATTTGTACTCCCTATTAAAACCATGAATATGGAGTTGAAAATTGTGAATCAGGGGGCGGCTTATACGCGAGAAATTGTAAAATTCAACGATTTTAAGGCATTTATAAGGGTGCGGCTTATACACGGGAGCGACTTATATGCGAGTAAATACGGTACCTGACCTCCTGAGAGAGATAGACAGAGAGAGAGGAAGGCTTGATATCCTTAATAGCGTCCTTCTGCTTCAGAATGATGCATATTGTTGAAAAACTCCTCTCGTATTGGCGAGCCAGCTCCGTCACACGTACACCACTCGTGGAAAAAAAATGCAACGCTCCGCCCAGTGCTCGTAGAGATCTTTACATGAGGGAGATGCGGCGAGAAAGACATTGCACTGAAATCATAAGCAGCTTCTTGCGTCTCTCGTATGCTCGTATCTCAAAATTTGTCTCATATCTCAAGGTAAATATTTGCTCGGAATTTTACTCGTATCTCAAATTCCTCGTATGTCGGGGCACTCGTATGTCAAACTATTACTGGACTTATTTATGTATAATGAAAACAAAGGCATTCCATTTAAAGCTAAAATGAGCTAAGCTAAACCATTTTATTATTCAAAAGGCCCATAATCATAGAGTAACTTTTGACTTTCGTTATAAAGACTTGTTGTTAATATATAACGATGAATCTATTTCTTCGAATAACTCGAGTACAACTTTGTATGCGTATTTTAAAGCTCATGGCCAAATCCAGCGAGAAACCCAGACTTCATCAGATACCATCCGAGGATATGGACTCAGAGGATGGGGGCTCGTCGCCCTCAGAACCAGCCTATCAGAGCGTGAGATTGCGGGAAGATTCCCTGAGGGAGGCGGAGCCAGCAACATCTAGTAGTCAAGAGCAGATGAACCTCCAGCATGCACTCATATTAAACCAGGTGAGTGATCTAAAGTGCTAAAGTAGTGAATATAAGTCCTCCTTAGTTGTTATTCGGGTGACTGTCCTCTAGATGGCGCTATCTGCCTCTGGCTGGAATCAGGATTGATCATGTTTCAGTTTATTTTTAAAACATTTGATTTGCACGTAGTGGCAAAACGAACTCACACAGGTTACTTTGTGAAATGGGCGTGGCTAATTGAGGTACGAAGATGGAAGCATATCTTAATCTGTGATAAATCACATTTGAGTGCACTGTAAATATTCCCTTCAAGTTAGATTATTGTCGTCACCATTTGTTTTGGCTTTATCGTCATGGTTACGCTCGTGAAAGGCAGAAAATTCAACAAAATACACCAAAAAATAAAAGACCCTCAAAGTCAGCTTTTGGCAAATTGCAGTTTGGACCGTCATTAAATAAATAAATTAATAAAATCAGACATAGGCCTGTCATCATCATTGACTAGACAAAAGCCTAATTGTCATCATACACAGCTGCGTATGACGAAATTGGTAGATTTGGATCTGCTTTCTTTGATTTTTGCTAACGTTTGGACTATTTCCTGTATTTATTCTGTCTATATTTTTTGTTTCAATAAGCGAGTTCCACTTGAGTCTTTCTCGGACGTGACTGTTCTTCCCAATAGCTGTCAATACCTCTTTTGTTTCAGTCGTTACTTTGGGAACAGCAAAAACAGCTGCAGCAGTTGCACCGCCAAATGGAGACCCTGGCCGTGCCGATTCTACGCAGCGGCGCCATCTGCGGCACGTTGGGCGTCCACCGGCCCCTGTCGCGAACACAGTCCTCCCCGGCCTCCACGTCTCTCACTCTACCCGAAAAACCTCTAAACCTCACCGGGCAGGAGGCCGGCGGCCAATCCCGCTTCACTACTGGTGAGTAGGGTGGCACATCACGGCTAGTCTTGCTGTGGATTATTTTTTTGGGTCTTCCAATCATTTTACCGTATTATGCTGTTTAATATACCTGGGTATATTAAATGTTTTTTGCTTTTTTTGAGCCTCCCGTTTGTGCACCATTTAATACAGACGCTCCCCTACTTACGAACATACGACTTACGAACAACAGTACATACGTACCGGCGACCAATCGACCGTGTACCGTCGACGATGATGCTTTCGTCTGCTACCATTGACCGAGACGATCCAAATTAGAGCTAAAAAAAACGCACTACAAAAAATGTATTTATTTTTTAAACATTTTTCCCCCGTACAAAAGTTGTTATACGCGTACACAAATTGAAATGATCAAAAAACGTATAAAATACGGGAAAACGTGTAAGTTGACAGGTATGGGTGATGTTTTTTGTGATATCTTCATGAGCGGTTCTTCTGCTTTTGCAGGCCTGGTGTATGATTCTCAGATGCTGAAGCACCAGTGTGCCTGTGGGGACAATAGTAATCACCCAGAGCATGCTGGGAGAATACAGAGCATATGGTCCCGACTACAGGAGAGGGGCCTGAGGGGGCAGTGTGAGGTACGACAAAAGGCACACACATGTACACTGATTAGTTGTCTCTTCATTTTCAGGACAGGGGTGGAGAACAAGTTAGACACAATGAGCCAAAATTTTAAACTGTGAGACCTTACGTCAGAAGCGGCATAAAAAAAATCCAATCTTCCAAATTACTATTAAAAAATATATATATCATGGCGGCCCGGTGGGTGAGTGGTTAGCGCATTGGCCTCACAGCTCTGGGGACCTGTGTTCGAATCCAGGTCGGTCCACCTGCGTGCATGTTCACCCCGGCCTGCGTGGGTTTTCCCCGGGTACTCCGGTTCCCTCCCACGTTCCAAAAACATGTATGCTAGGCTGATTGGACATTCTAAATTCTCGAAATTTTGCCCCTAGCAACAAGTGATTGTTTGTTTGTCTCATTGTGCCCTGTGATTGGCTGCCCACCGATTCAGGGTTTCCCCCGCCTGGTGCCTGTAGTCACCTGGTATATGCTCCTGCACCCCTGCGACCCTAGTGAGGATAAAACGGTTCAGAAAATGCATGAATGAATGAATAATTTAGGATTTATTTTGAATGGGCCTTGATGAATTTGAGCGTCTTTTAAGAGAGAATAAAAATAAGAGAAACATGAAACGGGGCAAATAGCAACAATATAGGCGAAATATGATAAGAAGCAAAGAGCCACATGTGGCTCAAGAGCCACGTGTTCGCCACCCCTGTTTTGAGTATATACCGAATGTCCAGCAAAATGGCTAAATGTTTATTTTGGATTGACTGATGCTGCTTATTTAATCTACTGTGTGGACAGTTCGGTGTCACAACAACTGGATATTCGTAGCCTAGCGCTAAATGAGCATTTTTAAATATGCTGACCAGATTGATTTTGTTGTCAAAAGAGCATTCGGGGACGGAAGGCAACGTTGGAAGAGCTGCAGTCCGTCCATACAGAGCGTCATGTCTTGCTTTACGGCACCAACCCGCTCAACCGGCTCAAACTGGACAACCGCAAATTAGCAGGTTTGTTACAACTCACACGGTCATTTCTCAATTTTTTGCACGGCAACGCGCTCGTAACATAACATAAACACATTTAAATGAACTCTGATTACGATGCAGACACACTCAAAAATAAATTTAATCTAACCTTACACTAAACATAATTCTAATTTTGTTTTAAATGTTGATACTTAGCCATAGAAATGGACTAAAAACAAATTAATTCGTTCCAACCCTCTGAAAAAAACACCAAAAAAAGATATTGGATTGGAAAAAAATGTTTTATTTCTTCTAATTCGCCATCTATTAACAAAATAACAAATAACTAGTGGTTTAATACTACTTAAATGTGTTTAATATTATCAAAATTATACGGATTTTGCAGGTGGGCGAGAGAGGGGGGGGGGGAACTTTTCACATGGCAACGCGCTCGTAACATAACATAAACAAATTTAAATGAACTTGGATTACGATGCAGACACACTCAAAAATAAGTTTAATCTAACCTTATACTAAACTTAATTCTAATTTTGTTTTAAATTTTGATACTTTTCTTCTCCCGGGTTGGCTCTATTAGCCCCGCCTCCACCCTGACTTTCAGATGCAACCTATCGAGGGTGGTTTGCTTTTTTTGTCTTCCCTTCAAAATATTCCCAAAATGATGCACACAAATGTCCTTACAATAGGATAACGCACGACCACTTGCCAACGAGAATGAGTATATACTCCTCTCGTATTAGCGATCGCTCCGCCATTCGCACTGACTAACGGGAAAAAAACACTGAAAAAATGCAAGGCTCCGCCCAGTGCTCGTAGAGATATTTACACGAGGGAGTTAATAATAATCGGACATAGGCTTTATCATCATTGACTCGACAAAAAGCCTTATTGTCACCGTACCCAGAAACTGCATATGATAAAATTGGTAAAGTTGGTAAAGATAAATACCTGCTCAAAATGTTACTCCTATCTCAAATCGCTCGTATGTCAGGGCACTCGTATTTCAAGGTACCACTGTAACTCTATTATGCTAATTGACTGAAACTACTCCTCAGGAATCCTTTCTCAAAGGACGTTCGTCATGTTGCCATGTGGAGGTGTAGGGGTAAGTTTGAAATCGCATGTTTAAAAATGATTTATGACATTACATCATGAAATTGCCTATTCTGTGTTAAAGAAATAAAATCCCTATTTTTCATGGCTGCGAATGAAAAAGAGGGATAAAAGGAAACATTTCTGCACTGATTTTGACAACCCCTGACCATGACTAATAAAAGCAGTGTGTCAAAGAACCACATAATGAACAAAGCCCAATTGTAATTCTCTTGGGGGTTAAAATTGGTGCCGTTCAGTGAACAATTGAATTAAAGAGCATAAATTGATCTGGCCTCGAAATAGGAAAAAGAAAGTTGTTTTTAATGAGGTCCGTTCAAATGTTTGAACTTAGAACTCGCAACTGTTAATGGCAGTCAATTTCAACCTTTCAGAAAGTAACCACAGTTTTCAGCTATGATTCATTTCTTTTGTTGGTATATTATCGCTAACTGGAATGCCTGTATTTAAAAGAAATTGATTTAACTGCTTTCAGGTTTAGTTTCTCACTTTTCCTCAGGAGATATTAACAGTACGTATTATGACCTACCGGATTTTCTCGCATATAAGCCGTATTTGTAACTAAAAAAAATGATGATTGAGTCAAGGTTGCGGCTTATATGCGCACAAATTAGACTTGACATGCACAAAACTGCAAGGTGACAAAGACGAAACTCCATGACGCCATGACGCCATGATGCCATGACGCCATACCGCCATGACGTCATGACGCCGTGACGCCATGACGCCGTGACGCTATGATGCCATGACGCCGTAACGCATGACGCCATAACGCAAAACGATGTGGCCGATACGGTAATTTATTTCAAAATAGAGAAAAGATAAACAGATATAACGCTAAACAAAATTTATTTTGATGTCTATGAATAAAATTCAAGAAAAAATAAACCATATCTTGCATAAAACATGAAAAAACTCACTTGTGCCTGCCATTGCTCGCTCAGGGCGCCGCCATCTTGCCTAGGGATGACAAACTAGACCGCTACGGACACACTTCCTGGTTGTACTGGTCACATGACTTCCTTTTTTAATTTGTCTACGTGCAGGCAACACCCTTTAGGAATGTGCAATCCAGTAATCGAGTTATACATTTTCTCAGAAATACCATTTGCGAGGATTTTTATTAAGATTTTCCTTACAAAGTAACACATTGGTACTCCCTATTAAAACCATGAATCTGGATGTGAAAATTGTGAATCAGGGGGCGGCTTATACGAGAGAAATTGTTAAATTCAACGATTTTTAGGACATTTGAAGGGTGCGGCTTATACGCGGATGCGGCTAATATGCGAGAAAATACGGTAAGGATGAAAACTTAAGTTGTCATGAGGAAGGTGGGACAACTGAGGCTTTAATTTAACCTTGGCAGTAAAGATGCCTGATGGATTGTTTGCTATAGCTACTGATTTTCTTTGTTACCGTGTTGCAGGTTGACAACGATACCATCTGGAACGAGTCGCACACTTCCACAGCGTCACGCATGGCCGCCGGCAGTGTCGTCGAGCTGGCTGTCAGAGTAGCTAAGGGTGAGCTCAAGGTGAGAATGATTTTTATATTCTTTTGATTTTGCTTTTTACGTTATCAGGCCAAAGTCAAGATTGAATTATTACAATTTTTTGCCCCATCTTCCCATTTTTTGCATTTCACACTGTTATGACGATTCGACAGACAGCCTGCCCTGTTTCCCCCAATGTAGTATGCGACCGTATACTACCTGTTTGTCCCGGTTACATCTGGAAAGGCATTTTGTTGTTTTCAATGAAAATTAAGAAACCTTTTTTTGTCATATAAATCTCTTTTCTTGTGATCTGCATTTCAAATTGATATATTCATCATTTTTCCAGACTTTAAAGGGAACAGAATTTTTTTTACAAACAATATTCATTTTTCAAAAGGTGGCGATATTTAAATTACAAGCTTGTTCATGTCCCTTGTTTACAAAAATGGCATTGCTTTGGTCCGACCATTAGGGAACCATATATATATATACACACACTATATATTAGTCATTTTTTCCCCCAACAGAAAAATTATTAGTAGTATTCATGAACAATTTTAATCATTTTTAAGAAGGTGGTGCTATTTACTTGAAAGCTTATTCATGTCCTTGTTTACAAACAGAATGGCTTTGCTGTTGTTAGACCACCAGGGCACCATGCCGACCCGTCCAACCCAATGTAAGTGCGTGTAATTTCCCTAGCTGTCAACTTATACGTTTTTCCTGTATTTTATACGTTTTTTCATCATTTCAAATTGTGTACGCCGTATACCAACTTTTGTACGGGATTTTTTAAAGTCTGTTTTTTTGTAAAACCGTTCTCGTTTTACCCATTTTGGCTCTAATCCGGATCGTCTCGGTCACTAGTAGCAGACAAAAAACATCATCGTCGACTGCTAATATTGTCATGTTTTAAGCGTCAGTCACTTCCGCCTTTTCACTATATAAATATAGCGTGTCAGAAAGCAATGTACCCAGACATTCAAGCTACCAGCGACATCTACAGAATCTTGAATTTAGTCCATACAAAAGGCGCACCAACTGATTGGGCACCCCGTCCAATTTGGAGAAAATTATAGACTTTTAAGTCCGCCCTATGTGAGTAAATATATGCTCCGTTGCATTTGTACGTTTTTTTAATCGCTTAATAAGAACAATTGCAATCATTAATAAGGGAAGCAATTGCCCAAGATTGACAGGTATGGATTTTGACAATAAAACAAGCGCAATTCCACGTCAAACCCATTCCATTTTTTTCCTACCTTAACTATTGCCTGAATTTTGTCTTTTCAGGGGGTTCTGCTACTTTAATTCAGTGGCTATCGCTGCTAAACAACTTCAACAGAAACTCAGTGTCAGCAAAATTCTCATTGTTGATTGGGTAAGATCATTTATCACCTTTTGCTTTTGCTTGGGTTCATGTTCATGTAAATATCGTCTCATCTGTATTAATAGGATGTTCACCATGGTAACGGGACCCAGGAAATCTTTTACAGTAACCCAAGTGTCCTTTACATGTCGCTTCATCGCTACGATCACGGCAACTTTTTTCCTGGCAGCGGCTCACCCGTCGAGGTGGGTCTCGGAACTTTTGATAAATACAGACGCTCCCCTACTCACGAACATTCGAGTTACGAACAACGATACATACGAACATGTCTGCAAATTGCGTTTATGTCGAAAAATGTTCGTAGGTTCAATTTTGTATTGCGTGCCTTTTTCCGAGTAGTGCTTCTTTCTGCCGCTAATACCGACGCCTGGCGCTGTGAGAGCTCAGCTCACCCAGCATCTACCTTCCTCTGCCCAGTTCGTTGCAGTGCGGAAGTGCGTGAACGTATCTCCAGTGCGCAAAGAACCTTTTTCATTTGTATCATTAAATATCTCGTGGATCCATTATTCAATATGGTTGGTGAAAAGCGAAAGGCTTCTATTGAGGGAGGTGCAAGGAAGAGGCAAGCCATTTCATTTGAAATGAGTGGCAATAATAACGAAGCTTGATGCGCGTGAGAAAGTGGTGAGCGGAATACAACTTGAATCGTTCGACCGTCAGTACCATTTATAAACATAAATATTGAACGTTGCACAAAGTTTGCAAATCAATTGAATGATGCCATACAGTGCTACCCCATCATTTATGATGAAAAAAAGAAAACTGCAGTCGTCATTAGATAGCTTCTTTCAGCCAGTTTCTAGTAAATCTCTCTCTCTAATGTATGTATACAGTACTGTATGTATTCTCTCCATGTTATTAAATGTTTTTTTCAGTACAAACCAATGCGTGTTACTTATACAAGCCTTAAACATACAAATGCACTTATATAAACCTTCAATATACTTGTATAGGCCTTAAACATAATTTATAATACAAAATATAGCACTGAGCAACTTACGAACAAATTCAACTTATGAACAATCGCTCGGAACCTAACTCGTTCGTAAGTAGGGGAGCGTCTGTAATAGATAATACTGTGCAAGAGATATATTCTTACACAATGTCTTTTTTTAGGTTGGTTCTGGTGCTGGTGAGGGCTTTAACGTGAACGTGGCATGGACAGGGGGACTGGACCCTCCCATGGGGGACGCCGAGTACCTTGCTGCTTTCAGGTGAGGAAAAAAAATACAGATGTTGATGCTGTTTCACAACAGTGAATTTTTTTGCAAGCTAGGCTAGCTGGTTGAACAAATTGCCCCACATTAGGTGTCTTTCTCTTTGTGCCCTGCCATTGTGTGGCCACCAATGAATCATTTTTATTTATTTTTATACACTTTGTGTTGGATATTCCCCTTCTCAAACAACATTTTTGCTGTCAACGTTTCCTTCTACTTCCTGCTTTGCGGCTTAATAAATGTCATTAGTGGGTGTTGACGCCGTTTTTTTGTTGAGCCTATTGGCCAATCAGCATCTAGCTTTGGTCGCCAGTCAAAAATACATGATTGTCTGCACTGCACGTCCTGCTAATAACAAATAGCACACGTGCAGCTGTACCATTGTACCATAAATAAAATAACAAAATCCCAATTTTTGGATTGTTTGGTGACAAAATGATTGACACGTGATCAGTGAAAATAGAAAATAATTCAGATATGTTTGGAAATAAAAGCCCTTAGAGATCATGTTACACATGAGTAAGCAACAAAATTACTTTAATATCATAATATTATGATTTAAATCTTGTAATTGTACAATCTATGATTTACAGCTCATCATAGTTGGATTTTAATCCCGTAATATTACGATTTTTTTTCTCTCGGAATATTACTATGTATACAGTGGTACCTCAAGATACGAGCTTAATGCGTTGCGAGACTGAGCTCGTATGTCGATTTTCTCGTAACTCAAACGAATGTTTCCCATAGAAATGAACTAAAAACAATTTAATTCATTCCAACCCTTTGAAAAAACACCCATAACAGGATATTGGATTGGAAAAACATGTTTATTTGTTCTAATTCACCATCTATTAACAAAGTAACAAATAACTAGTGGTTTAATAGTTCTAAAATGTGTTGAATTGTTCTAAAATTAGACCGATTTCGCGGAAGGGGGGACTTTTTGCACGGTATACCGCTTGTAACATAACAAATTCAAATGAACTTGGATTAGATGCAGACACAATCAAAAATAAGTTTAATCTAACCTAACACTAAACTTACCGTAATTACTCGAATATAACGCGCACTCGAAAATAACACGCAGGTATAACTTTGGGCCAAAAAAATCTGGAAAAACGCAGTACTCGAATATAGTGCGCACCTAAAATTTCCCGCTGACGAAAATCAGAAATCTTACCTTTTTTTCTTCGTTTCACGATTGTTTTGTTCAAACAAATTTATTCATTAGAATCCTTCAAATGAAAAGTTCCTCTCTCTCTTTGTCTGTCCTCTCATACATCTCTTCGTTGAGAATCCTATCAACGTCCACGCTTCCTTCATCCACTTCCTCTTCCTCCCACAACACATCATCCGATTGGCTTTACGAGATGACGTAAAATCCGTGCGTCAAAGTGAGTTTGACAATGCTTTTTTCGATCGAAAATTTGTCATTTATTTTAGTTATTGATTATAACACTGAACTGAGAGAGGGTGAACTGAGACGGGTACGAGGCTAGAGGGGGGCAGTGGTGGTCTCGGCTTCACGAGATGACGTAAAATCCGTGCGTCGGCTCTACGAGATGACGTAAAATCCGTGCGTCAAAGTGAGTTTGACAATGCTTTTTTCGATCGAAAATTTGTAATTTATTTTATTCAATTCAATTTCAATTCAATTTATTTGGCAAGAAAAAGCACCAGGCTAAGGGCCATGTAACAAGACACAAAAAAAAAAAAAATAAATAAATTAAAAAAAAAAAAAAAAAAAAAAAAAAAAATAGTTTTTGATTATAACACGCACCCCCAACTATTGGAATTAATTATTTTGCAAAAACCTGCGTGTTATATTCGAGTAATTACGGTAATTCTAATTTTGTTTGACATTTTGATACCTTTCTTCTCCCGGGTTGGCTCTATTGGCCCCGCCTCCACCCTGACTTTCAGATCCAACCTATCGAGGGTTGTTTGCTTTTGTATTCCCTTCAAAGTATTCCGAAAATGATGCACACAATTGTCCTCACAATAGGATAACGCACGACCACTTGTCAACGAGAAGTAGTATATACGTATATAATGTAACATTTTACTGTGTAATCGGCCGTGCGTGCATGAATTTTCACATCACGTTTTCTCTTTATGTTTCATTTGGTTTTTTTGCTCTTTGTGTTTTCTTGTTTTTTCCCCTCACTTTGCGGGAATGCGCAATTTATCTCTGCGTGCTCTCAATTTTCTCTATGAGCTCATGTTGCCCATCTGCATGCAGTCATGACAGCAGCATCTGTTTACGTATGTTTATGCGTGTGTGTGTACAAAGAGGATGATGGTGGTGGGGTAAGCCGGGGGTTGGGGGGGCTGGTGGGTGGAGGGGCTTTTCTCCAAAGTCCCGGAGCAGAATAATGAAGGTAAATGGATTCCAGATGGACTGTTTTCCTCTTTTTTTTCTTCTTCTTCATGTTGTCAATGACGTGAGGAGAGTGACAGGCCTCTAATGGGAAACAGACTGGCTAACTTTGACTTTGAACTTTTCCGACTGGCCTGAGCTCAAGTCGTGTCTCGCCAAAAAACCAGAGCGCTCTTCCCAAAATGTTTAATACAATGGGAACCTTTAACCTTTTTCACAAGCACGAACCAACAACCAAACAATTCTTCTCAGTTACTCTCCGTGTTTTTGAACCAATCCACTGTTAAGTCCAGTATTTTGTTGCGTTTGGTGTTCTGAAATGAAAATAGCATGACAAAAAGTTCAAAAACCTCGCCACAGGAGCACGACCAACTCTCATTAGCTGTATTTTATCGCCCCCTTGTCATTTGCAAAGCTGAAATTTGCACGGCAATAGAAATACCAGAGTTATGACCAGCATTTAAATATTGCAAAAAAATGTTTTTACGCTTTCATTAGGTGGTTTTCAAATGCGTGTGCGGTCGATTGGTCGCCGGTCGATTGGTCGCCGGTCTTTTGGTCGCCCCGACCGCGACAATGGGTGACCAAAAGACCGGCGACCAAAAGACCGGCGACCAAAAGACCGGCGACCAAAAGACCTGCGACAAAACAAGGTAGAACAACACGGTCTACGCATCAATAAAAGCCAACAATGGCCATGAGCAGTTACACTGAGCCGACGTGTGAGTGTAGAAGAGTTTGTATGTACATGCGTTGTACCTTTAAGAAGCTACGTCAGTCAGGGTCTTAACAAGTTCTCCAACAAAAAACAATAAAAGTCCGGGAAATTTGGAGCTTTTCTTTAGCCTAATAATTACTAGGGCATTAAGTATGACTAAATAGTAATTCGCAGTTTGTATTTAGGGAATTTGAGCAACGATTTAAATGGTCATTATCACTTACCTTCCGGGCGACCAAAAGATCGGCGACCAAAAGATCGGCGACCAAAAGACCGGCGACCAAACGACCGTGTACCTTTCAAATGCTTCTGTCACGGTCACCAGTGAGAAAAGTGGGTAAGGACCAAAACGTAGGGAAATGGAGGCCAGCCTGGGAATTCAAAAATGTTTCATAAAATTAGCATAAAAACACAGGGCAATCAAAGGCATGGAATCCAAAATGACCTCAGAACTGTTAGCCGACGCGCTAACCACTCTTTCACCATGTCTGTATTTTATTCATTTATTTATTTTAACTTTTTTTTGATAGGCCGGTTTGGTTTTTAACAGAAAACACCATCTGATTACTGCTCACCATTGACTTCAATCTCAAACAAACAAACAAAAAATATTTCATTTAAATGGTGGCATGTCAGAGATTTTGCTCCTTTGAGAATAGTCCAGTCCTGAAGGTGTAATATTATGCTAACCTCATTAGCGTCATTTCCCACCCGCTCAATCGACGTGTGTTTTTGTGCTAATGCAGAACGGTGATGATGCCCATCGCCCAGGAGTTTGCCCCCGACGTCGTTTTGGTCTCCGCTGGCTTCGACGCTGCCGAGGGCAACCCCGCACCTCTCGGAGGGTACACGGTCTCGGCCAAATGTAAGCGAGGCTTCTAACCACATGTTCAAATGTCTTTTCGTCTTTAGCAATGTTGCGTTCGGAGCAGCCAGGAACTTTGATTTCTACCGAGAGGTATTAATAGATTATTATAGCCCCGGTCAAGTTTAGACTAAAAAGCAGGACTCATCTCTGATGTTAACCATAATTATAGTGATTGTTGTTTGGCATCGTGCGGCAAGAGGTTAAAATATACCGTTTGCTCCTCTTAAACAAATATCGGGATGCGTCGTTCAACTAAAGCGAGAGTAGCGAGGCTAACGTTGATTTGCTTGGCTGGCGCTAGCTCGTTATTATTTCATACCTGTCAATTTATACTTTTTGACCCCTAGTTTATACGTTTTTTCATTTCAAATTGGGTACGCCGTATAACAACTTTTGTACGGGATTTTTTTAAGTAGGTTTTTTTCGTAAAACCGATCTGGTTTTATCAATTTCGGCTCTAATCTGGATCGTTTTGCTCACCGGTAGCAGACGAAAACTTCATCGGCGATGGCTAATGTTGTCATGCTTTAAGCATGATATGCGCATGCGCGTCAGTCACTTCCGCGTTTTCACTATATAAATATAGCGCGTCAGCAAGCAATGTACCCAGACAGTCAAGCTGTCAGCGTCAAACAGCGACATCTACAGAATCCTGAATTTAGTGCATACAAAAGGCGCACCGACTGATTGGTCACCCCGTCCACATGGGAGAAAATTTACCGTATTTTCACGACTAAACAGCGCATCGTATTTTTAGCCGCAGTGTCAGTAACCAGTGCTATTTCTGTATTTTACACATACAAAGGACGCACCATTTTTATAGACGCAGCCAGGCATGGCAAAACATACACCAGCTTAAACGTGCACGCTTCACCCACACGCTAAAAACACGTTTGTAAAAAGGCAACGGAAGCAAAACTGAGTTCGGTTGTACTTTATTTAGCCATTTTACAATGTACTCACGTCATCATTTCATTTTCATGACTTGGTCGCAAATCAAAAGTGACGGCGAGCCGTGAAAAAAGACATCCGGTCGCTTGACATACGCCTCACGTAGCCATAATCTCGTGTTGCGGTTCGATATTCATCCATATATTATATATGGATATATATATATATATATATATATATATATATATATATATATATATATATATATATATATATAGTTCGCAGTCTAGCTTTGAATGGTCTGTTGACGCCAACATCTAGCGGCAGGATTTCTTTTGTAAATACAGCCGAAATGACGGTGAGCACCAAATTAGTGTGCTCGCCATCATACTGGGTGTATTGACAAAAGAAATACCGTATTTTCACGACTATAAGGCGCACCACATTATAAGGCGCGCCCTCAATGAATGACACATTTTATTTTATTTTCCATATAAAGCACACTGGATTATAAAGCGCCCTGTCTATTTTGGAGAAAATCTAAGACTTTTAAGTGCGCCTTATAGTCGTGAAAATACGGTATATATCCCAGCAGTCACTGTGCATTACTTTTTCTACGGGGAAAATAGTAGAGTCGGGGGCTGCTTGCCGTAGTTGTGAGAGCTGTAGAGGATGTTGTACCCTATCGACTGATTTATTTGATTTTATCGTCATAACATTTTTAGTATTGGTCCATATATAAAGCGCACTGGATTATAAGGCGCCCTGTCTATTTTGGAGAAATTTTAAGACTTTTATGTGCGCCTTATAGTCGTGAAAATACGGTAAGACTTTTAAGTGCTCTCTATGTAAGTAAATATGTGCCGCGTTGCATTTGTACGTTTTTGTTTTTATCGCTTAATAAGGGGAGTTACAATCATTAATAAGGAGAGCAATTGACCGAGGTTGCCAGGTTGTAAGTTATTTGTGCGCCTTGTCTCCCAGGTTTCAGCTTTTTGACTCGTCAGCTGATGTCCCTCGCGGGTGGCCGCCTGGTGCTGTCCCTGGAGGGAGGTCACGACCTCACGGCCATCTGCGACGCATCCGAGGCGTGCGTCAGTGCACTTTTAGGCGCGCAGGTGAGCCACGCTCGGACGATGGCGTTGACCGTTAAAATTCTTAACGTTTTGGTTTATCTTGTAGGACTCTCTGTCCGAAAAAGTCCTGCTCCAGAACCCGAATGATAACGCCATCCGCTCCCTGCAGACGGTCATACAAATTCAAAGTGAGCAGTTGGAGCACCGTGTAAGAAATCCGGTTAAGTCCGCTTCCTATGCTGATTTGTGTATTTTCGTGTATATTAGGCCAATACTGGCAGAGCGTAAAGGCTTACAGTGGCTCTGTGGGTCTGTCCTACCTGGCCGCTCAGAGACGGGACTGCGAAGAAACTGACGCCGTCAACGCTCTGGCTTCGCTTTCTGTAGGAGTTCTTTCCAGCAAGAGGTACCACACACCCAACTTGCTTCAGTCTCATACATCTAGCAAAGGGATGCTCAAAGATCTACCGTATTTTCTCATATATACGCCAGATTTGTTGCTAAAAAAAATGATGACTGAATCAAGGGTAAGGCTTATATGCGCATAAATTAGACGTGACATGCACGAAACTGCAAGGTGACAAAGACCAAACGCCATAACAATGCGGCCAATACGGTCATTTATTTCAAAATAGAGAAAAGATAAACAGATGAAACGCTACACTAAATTATTTTTGACGTCTATGAATGAAATTCTAGAAAAAACTAAACCGCTACGCACACACTTCCTGGTTGTACTGCTCACATGACTTCCTTTTTCAATTTGTCGACGTGCAGGCAACACCCTTTCGCAATGTGCAATCCAGCAGACGATCCTTTTGATTCATACAATATATCAGAAATACCACGTGCGATGATTTTTTCTTAAGATCTTCCCTTCAAAGTAACACATTTGTACTCCACATTTGTAAAACCACGAATATGGAGGTGAAAATTGTGAATCGGGGGCATCTTATAGGAGAAAAATCGTAAAATTCAACGATTTTAAGGCAATTTTAAGGGTATGGCTTACACGCGAAAAATACGGTACTTTTCAAGGAGCCAACTTTGTGCGAGCTACCCTTTTTTTTCCGGACCCCTCAAAAAAGGTCAGCAGTTATGTATGCCGATGATATACCTGATACCAACAAGACCCAACCCAGCATAGTGTAACCATGTAGTAATCGTGCTGGGTCTCACGTTGGCGCTGTTTCCCAGGTCAAGTCCC
The DNA here is from genome assembly GCF_051989625.1 of Stigmatopora argus. Classification (NCBI taxonomy): domain Eukaryota; kingdom Metazoa; phylum Chordata; class Actinopteri; order Syngnathiformes; family Syngnathidae; genus Stigmatopora; species Stigmatopora argus. The sequence continues at coordinate 28,566,974 of NC_135387.1, forward strand.
ATATCCAATTTTACTACAAATCCTTGAATGAAATCTTACTGTCATGAGAGAGAATAAAAATAAGAGAAACATGAAATGAAGGAAAGAACCACAGTATATACAAAATAGGATAAGAAGCAAAGAGCCATGTTCATTTTGGCTGGGAACCGCATGCGGCTTGAGAGCCTCCTTGGCAAAAGTATTTGGATTTGAAGCAGCGAAACAAAGGGGCTTACCACCGATGTTCTCTCAGCCTTCCAGATGAACCCATGGAACATGATAGCAGCTCCATGTGACCAAGGGTCTCACTCAGCTCAGCTCACCTTCGAGAACAAGGCGGGCCAAAGCCGTCCTGCCGGACCTCCAGTACCGCTCACGAGCACGGCGACGGGCGGTGAGGGTGACCCGTCGGCCTCGCCACCACGCCGACACATCCACGTGGTAGAAGCACCTCAACGCTGAGAAGCACTCGGCGGTAACCTTGTGAAACCTCACTAAAGAGCAATACGAGATGTTTGACGAACTTGACTGACCATGAATTGTGCCTTCTGTGGCGCACAAATGCTCTGTGAAGACACACACGCCGTTGCAATGTTTCCTCTTGCGGATTGCTGTCTTTTTTGCCTCAACTTTGCCTTCACGTTCGGACCAATTGGAGGACTTTAGACGTCCCATCCCCCTATTCAGCTTTGCTTGCTCCATGCCACTTTGACTCCTAAAATCTCTTTTTTGGAACATATATCATATTGGCCCGAATATAAGACGATGCCCTCTTTTTCAAGAATCAAGTTTTTGTGCCGAAATGGATAAAACGAGATCGGTTTTACAAAAAAACAAGATTGGTTTTACAAAAAACGAGATCGGTTTTACAAAAAACGAGATCGGTTTTACAAAACACGAGATCGGTTTTACAAAAAAATGAGATCGGTTTTACAAAAAATGAGATCGGTTTTACCAAAAATGAGATCGGTTTTACCAAAAATGAGATCGGTTTTGCAAAAAAAATGAGATTGGTTTTGCAAAAAAATGAGATCGGTTTTACAAAAAATGAGATTGGTTTTTACAAAAAAACGAGATTGGTTTTACAAAAAATGAGATTGGTTTTACAAAAAACGAGATTGGTTTTACAAAAAACCAGATTGGTTTTACAAAAAACGAGATTGGTTTTACAAAAAACGAGATTGGTTTTACAAAAAAACGAGATCGGTTTTACAAAAAACGAGATTGGTTTTACAAAAAACGAGATTGGTTTTGCTAAAAACGAGATCGGTTTTACAAAACACGAGATCGGTTTTACAAAAAACGTACTTAAAAAAATCCTGTACAAAAGTTGTTATACAGCGTACACAATTTGAAATGAAAAAAACTTATAAACTACGGGGAAAAGAGTATAAGTTGACAGGTATGAAATAATGACGAACACCAAATTCTCTTTGCATACAGAAAATAATGACAATACATCTGAAACAAATTATAACAATATATTTGAGAGAAAAAGCCTGTTATTTTGCCTCATTCAAATCTTTTACATCTTAATATCAGAACATTTAAATATGTAAACTAAAGTGCAATCACATTTGTAAATGGCTTCGGATTTTTTAAATGCAAATGAACCAATCTACTGTGATCAAACAACCAAATTGCAATAATTGCATGAACCATCAAGGTGTTCACTTTAAAGATATCGGGCACCATCTACCATTGTGATTGGGTGTAATGTCCAGACCCTGAATGTAAGACGACAACACTTTTTCACTCTTATTTCAATGCAAAAAAACACCGTCTTATATTCGGGCCAATACGTTAGCTAAACAACTGACATCAGTTCTTAGCATGCACACGAGTACAACATACTAAAACAACTGTGGAGATTTGAAGAAACATTTTAATGTCTTAATAATGCAGAGCTGCCAAATTCAACACACCTTCCATTTTTTTACCTCTCAAAAACTACAAGAAAAAAATCAAGCTGTTTTATTTTCATCAATTAACATGAAAAAAAAATTCAAGTTCACTCACCATGACGATTCATTTTGTTTCAAGCCGTGTAAACGTGTGTTTGCTAAACCCAAAACATGAACTATGCAAAATAGGAAACTCTTTGGAAGGCATTAGATAATATTAAGCTATATTTTTGGACGTGTCACTGCCACTGAAAATTCTCTTGACCCACTACTAAATCTGAATTTTGACGTTTGGCAGCTCTGCAAATGTTCTGAATACAGTTTGACCACTAGGAGAGTATGAAGACACAAGACCAAGGGCTAAGGTCCTATATGCTTCATTGCACTGTTCATTCCTTAATGTGAAGTGTAAGAATTTGCAAAAGCTTGGGTTTAAATTTTATTTGTTTTAAAAACCCAACATTCGCACTCACTCGTTTTTTGTTCTTTACCATATTATAGAACGTTATATGCATTTATCTTCAACCTGCCATGTCTTAAGACCCCTTTATGACATCGACTACCAACCCAAATACAGTGGTACCTCGAGATACGAGCTTAATTCGTTCCGGAACTGAGCTCGTATGTCGATTTTCTCGTAACTCAAACATTGAAATGAACTAAAAACTTAATTAATTGGTTCCAACCCTCTGAAAAAACACCCAAAACAGGATATTGGATTGGAAAAACATTTTCATTTGTTCTAATTCGCCATCTATTAACAAAGTAACACAACTAGTGGTTTAATAGTACTGAAATGTGTTTAATACTAACATTAGAGAGACTTTTTGCACGGCAACGCGCTTGTAACATAACATAAACAAATTTAAATGAACTTGGATTACAATGCAGACGCACTCAAAAATAAGTTGAATCAAACCTCACACTAAACTAAATTCTAATTTTGTTTGAAATTTTGATACCTTTCTTCTCCCGGGTTGGCTCTATTTGCCCCGCCTCCAACGTGACTTTCAGATGCAACCTATCGAGGGTTGTTTGAGTTTGTATTCCCTTCAAAATATTCCGAAAATGATGCATACAAATGTACGCACGACCACTTGCCAACGAGAAGTAGTATAGACTCCTTTCGTATTAGCAATCGCTCCGCCATTCGCACTGACGAACGGAAAAAAAACACTGAAAAAAATGAATTAAAAAAAAAAAAATCTTCATTTTTTTGCTTAAATCTTCATTTTTTTTGCTTTAATCTTCATTTTTCTGCTTTAATCTTCATTTTTTTGCAGTAGACTCTTCTGGAATGCATCCTCTCATTGATTAACAACAGTATAAGAATCTTTTAAAAAAATATTCTTTTTTTTCCACTTTAAAAGTGGTGAAATTCCCCCAAAAAATTGAAAAGGCATTTGTTTAAATGTATGTATTTTGACTTTTAAATTTGTAGTATGGCTCACAAGGAATAACATTGGAAAATATGAATTGTTTGTGGCTCTCTTCGTCAAAAAGGTTCCCGACCCCTGTCGTAGAGACATTACACGAGGGAGTTGCGACGGGAAAGACAGTGGCCATGATGTTCTTATGAGCAGCATCTTGCGTCCACTGTTTGCTCATATATCAAAATTAGTCTCGTATCTCAAATTGCTCATATGTCGGGCCACTCGTATGTCGAGGTACCACTGTACTGTAAAACGTAACATCCCATGAAAAACAGCAGCATTTTTCTTCCACTGATGTAATATTTCTAATCTGCGTTTCCTATTGAATCCGATTCTGATGTGAAAACATCTCATTCCATGCCTTTTTTTTACTCTTAGTATCACTTGAATCATGCAGTGTAAATGTAGCTCAAGTCAGGACAAGGTTCATTTCAGTCTTAAAAAATGAATGATATATCTAATGACCAATGACCAAAACCGTTATTATTACAAGGTTTTATTCGTTTATAGAAAACACGGGGTGTCTGTATGTGAGGTATCCATGAAGTAATATGTGTGTGTGTGGGTGTGTGTGTATGTTTGTGTGTGTGTATACGCATACTGTACTTTCAATACTGTTATGGGTGATCTGTTGTGATCATAATAGCCCAAATGGCACGTTTGTTGTCTTATGCAAAGGCCAGTGCGGCTTTCCTCTTCTTAACTGCCTCTGTTGCGGAGGTTAAGTGTATTCAAGTTAAAAAAAAACATAAAAAAACACTGTAAATATAATTTCCAAAGACCAAAATACACATCCGCTGCGTGAGTAGGCGCATGTGTATTGGTAGTTCTTCTTAACTAACTGGACTTGCAGTAATACTGTCGAAATGGATTTTATGCTCTTCTTTTCTAATGACCTTTACTGTATGTGTTATAGTATTTTCTTCCAGTTTCTTACCATGTGTATAGAAAGATTTTCTATTTTGTACTTTTTGTCTTTTCCTCCTGATTAAAAAAAAGAAATACTTTCGGAAAATGACGATCTTGCTTTTATATTTTTAATATAATAGTGTATGCATCTATTGGAATTACACAAATACAATGAGATTTAAATTTAGATTATATGAGAGGAGATTAGAGAAGAGATTATATTATATTATTGATTCGATTGGATTAGATTAGATTAGATTGATTTGATTGGATCGGAGATTACAGATTAGATATTAGAGATTAGAGAATAAATTATTATATTTTAGATTAGAGATTAGAGAATACATTATTATATTTTAGATTAAAGATTAGAGAATAAATTATTATATTTTAGATAAGAGATTAGAGAATAAATTATTATATTTTAGATTAGAGATTAGAGAATAAATTATTATATTTTAGATTAGAGAATAAATTATTATATTTTAGATTAGAGATTACAGAATAAATTATTATATTTTAGATTAGAGATTAGAGAATAAATTACATTTTAGATTAGAGATTAGAGATTAGAGAATAAATTATTATATTTTAGATTAGAGAATAAATTATTATATTTTAGATTAGAGAATAAATTATTATATTTTAGATTAGAGAATAAATTATTATATTTTAGATTAGAGAATAAATTATTATATTTTAGATTAGAGATTAGAGAATAAATTATAGATTATATTATATGTGACCACATAAATGAATCTTATAAAAGGCGTAAAACTGTTTAATAACTGTTTTCATTCATTTAATTTCTGAACCACTTTATCCTCACTAGGGTCGCAGGGGATGCTGAAGCCTATCCCCATTGACTTCAAGTACAAGGCGGGGGACACACCCTGAATCGCTGACCAACCAATCACAAACAACCAATCACTCATAGCTAGGGACAATTTAGAGCGCTAAATTAGCCTAGCACGCATGTTTTTAGGACGTGGAAGGAAACCATTGTACCCGGAGAAAACCCACACAAACCCCGGAAGAACACAGAATCAAACTCTCGACCCCAGAACTGCGAGACCGATGCACTAACCACTCCCTCAACGGGCCGCCCACTAACTTTTAGTTATTTTGGGATAAATATAGCTATCGCATTGTTTTTTTTTACCTAAAGACGTGAACATTTTCCCCTGCCAATTTCCACCCTAACATTTCACGTCGGCCGTCGCCGACCTTTGATTTTTCTGGTTGAAAAAAATAAGTTTGGACACCCATGGTCCAGATGAAAGCAGGAGGTCGATTATTACACCTATGCATGTGCTCTCCATAAATCAGATTGCACTTCCTCCCTAACTCCCAGTGGTTTTTAGGAGCCCAGTGGGAGAGCCCCCGCCAACCCCCGCCAGCCCCCGCATGGACCTTTCCCTTTGATGCCACCGCACATGATTCATCGTTTTTTTTTATTTTTTTAAAGCCGTTTGTTTTCATTAGTCTTCAACGTCAGCTCGCCGCGACTGTATCGCGCACTTTTTGTGCAAAGCAAGCACATTTGAAGGGAAAGAATTTGCGAGCGGTTGCGAGGGTTTCTTTGGCACAAGAACACACGGACGAACTCGACCGAAGACTGGCAGGCGGCGGTGCGGCCTTTTTTTTTCCACCGTTGTTGATAATGAGCAAAAACAGCCTGAAATCTAGCCTTTAAACCAGGGGTGGCTTTCGAGCCGTATGCGGCTCCTGGCCAAAATGAATGCGGCCTGTTTGCTTCTTATCATATTTTGTATATACTGTGCCTCATTTCATGTTTTTTAAAATGTTATTCTCTCTTAAAACACACTCAGATTCATCAGGGCCCATTAAAAACAAATCATAAATTCTTTTGAAAAAATAAGATTTCTAATAATTTTAATTTAATTTAATAATTTAAATAATCTAATAATGTTTTTTTATCCCTCTTCTGATTTCACATTTTCAAATTTTGGCTTTTTGTGTTTAACTTGTTCACCACACGTGCTTTAAACGGAGTTATGAAAGTTGATTTTGCCTGTCAAAAACACACATTAGCACAATGTTAGCTTAGCGCTAAAAGGTTAAAAACAACTCTTAAGTGTAAATAACATTAAAAATCAAAGATGGTTGCTCCAAATCCAGATTTTTGTGAAAATTAGGCCCAAATAGCAAAAATGCTAGGCTACATTTTGAAGTTAGAAACATAATGTTTATAATGTGAGGTGCCGCCATTTTGAAAAATTAATCAGACTCTGCAAAACAGCTGTTTGAATGTAAACAAAAGACGACTGCGGGCAAACATTTTACTGGACTTTTTCGGCATTTAAACTCCAAAAATGTCTTCATTTTTCGAGGAAAAAATAGTTAAAATAAAATATATATATAGTTAAAATTCTCAGAAAGTTGATATTGTTATATTTGGATAGGCAATGACCTCCACAACATAAGAAAATAATGCCAAATAAGGAAATAGAATCCTCATATAGTATTAGAAGTAAAATGCAGTTTTCTGATATAGGAGAAAAATAATGTTTATATAAAAAAATGACACTTTTTACAAGGGCAGCCATTTTGTGAGGTCAGTTGTACCCACAAATAAACAAACTGATATATATATATATATATATATATATATATATATATATTATTTTTGTTGATTAAAAAATACATGCGGAGAACACTAATACTACAATTGGATGACAAATTGGGCCAGAAAATATGACCATAACCAATAGGAAGTTTTATTTTTAATAGTAAAAAAATACTTTTAGAAAACTGCATCCCTACATTGCCAGTGTGCGGAAGATACAACATTTAGCATACCTGTCAACCTCGGCTAATTACTCCTTTTATTAATGATTGCAATTCCCTTATTAAGTGATAATAAAGCGTGCAATATTTACTCACATAGGGCGCACTTAAAAGTCTATAATTTTCCTCAAAGTGGACGGGGTGCCCAATCAGTCGGTGCGCCTTTTGTATGCAATACATTCAAGATTCTGTAGATGTCGCTGTTTGACGCTGACAGCTTTGACTGTTTGGGTACATTGCTTGCTGACGTGCTATATTTATGTAAAATGTGGAAATGTCAACATTAGAAATTGACGATGACGTTTTCGTCTGCTACCAGTGACCGAGACAACCCGGATTAGAGCGAAAATGGCTAAAACGAGATCAGTTTTACAAAAAACGTACTTTAAAAAAACTTTTTTCCAGTACAAAAGTGGTTATATGGCTTCCACACTTTGAAATGATCAAAAAAGTGTATAAAATACGGGTAAAACGTAAAAGTTGACAGGTATGCTTCAGTACCAATCATTCCTAACTCCGGAGTTGTACCGTCTTGTTTCAAAAGTGGTGAAAGACTTAGCAAACATTAGCATTCTTGTCCTTATCAAAAGTCACAGTCTTTCCTTGACCAATGAGCCGACCCGATGACGTTACCTGAGACTTGTGAGTTAAAATTGTGACCTATTTTCAACCAGGTGAAAAGAACGCCACCTGGAAAATGAGGCTAATGTCCGGCAGACATGGCGGACCAAGCCCCTTCCATCCTCCAAACGGAGAAGGCGTAGCTTAGCCTCTCGTGGGCCAGGTAGTTACAGCCGTTGCTCTTTGAATCCATCTCATCGCTCTGCAGCACCTGGTACAGGAAGTCAATGTAGCGTGACGCTAGTTTAAGAGTCTGGATTTTACTCAGTTTATCCGAAGGCAGCGTTGGGATGATTTTACGCAGAGAAGCGAACGCATCGTTGAGGGATTGCGTCCTCTGCCGCTCACGAATGTTGGCGATATCGCGTTGGCCGTGCGGGTCCTCCAGAGGGGACGACGCTCCGGGGTTCGGACCCTGAACCGGTGAAAGGGAACGCCCCGGGGACGTTTGCGGAGGTTGAGGACACCTTTTCAGTTTCTTGGTTCCCGTCACCGTCTCGATCTGGATGGCGTCCCCGGGTTCGTCGTCCGGCAGGGGGACCGCGGTCGTGTCGTCCGACTCGGGTGGGACGGGGTGTCGTTTCCGTCGGCGGAATCCCGGAGTCGCCACGAGGACGGGACAAGCGTTGGAAGTCGGTTTCCCGGTCTTGTCCTCATTGGAATCCGCCGAGGGATCGGCGTCAGTCTGTTCCTCGTCCCTCATACTTCCGTATTTTTTCTTCTTCCGAATCCTGCCGTTTCTTCTCAAACTTTGTTTTTTTTCAGGAACGTTGGCGGATCCCGGCGTTTAGCTACGGTTTACCGCCACGCTTCTTCTGCATCCTCACTCCTGCGAGGCCACCAGTAATCACCGCATTGGCCGTCATGTCTGGCTGCTCCTCGAGCTGCTTCTGATCCAACAGAAACTGGAATCGGACTTTTAAAAAAAGGGAGGGGACCTCCATGTGTTCGGCGGTCCGCCCCATCTGATTCACTGCTTGGTGAGTAGGTCTACTGTTTTTTTTTTTCCCCCCTTGGATTAGTACAACGGGAACCCTAAACTATCGGGTACCGTGATCAAAGGGACAAGGTGTCTCGGACAGCCAACCAAATCAAACCTCGATGACGTTTGCGCCTCGCCGTGGAAGCTTCCCGAGTATATTGGTTCCAGATTTCCTCCGAAACATGTCCTTGTCCCTCCACCCCGCCCCTCTTCGTTGCCGTTTCACCCCTCCTCTGTTGCAACTATGAAGTATCGTCTACCCAAACTATGTTGTGATCGTAACTTCCCGGTAGGGTGAAGTAACCGTGTTTAAAAAGTGAGTCGAGAGCGCGCTAGGTCCAACTCAATGGTGTGTTTTATTCTCGTTTGACCTCCTTTTCTAATTGTAGGCCTAGAGCAAGGGGTCGGGAACCTTTTTGATGGAAAGAGCCATAAACGATTCATATTTTTTTAAATGTTAATCCTTGAGAGCCATGCTCCGAATTTTAAAAGTCAACATACATGAAAAAGTGTGCCTTTTTTAGTCACTTCACCACTTTTAAAGTACAAAAAGTCTCTGAATTCCTTTGACAACATTGTTACGTTGTTGCTAATCAATGAGTATCAATGAGAAAATCCATGCAAAAGAGTGTAATGAAAAAAAATGGTACTCGGATGATTCGCCTAAAGACGTTTCGCCGACGGACGTTTGACAGACGGACAGGTCGCCGAATGGACGTTCCACCGAACGGTCATTCGGCCGAACGGCCGTTCGGCCGAATGACTGTTCGGTGGAACGTCCATTCGGCGACCTGTCCGTCTGTCAAACGTCCGTCGGCGAAACGTCTTTAGGCGAATCATCCGGCCACGAAAAAAATGATTATAAGGCGCTGGGGTAGTGTCAATCCCATAATACTAACGTAACACTCCTATTCCTGCGCTTTCTCACCAGCAGTTTCCATAGTTTACCTCACAGGTTAGTGGAGAGCCATATGCACCCATCAAAAGAGCCATATGTGGCTCCCCAGCCATAGGTTCCCTACCCCTGGCCTAGAGCAAGGATGTCAAATTTCGGGTTGGTTCGCGGGCCGCATTAACGTCAACTCGATTTCATGTGGGCCGGACTATTTTAGATCTGATAGAGTGGTACCTCGACATACGAGTGCCCCGACATACGAGCAATTTGAGATACGAGTAAAATTTTGAGAAGATATTTATCTTGAGATACGAGACAAATTTTGACATGCTCCTAAACACATCATGGGCACTGTCTCTCTCCCCGCAACTCCCTCTTTGTAATGTCTCTACGAGCACTGGGTGGAGAGTTGCATTTTTTTCAGTGTTTTTTCCCGTTAGTCAGTGCGAATGGCGGAGCGATCGCTAATACGAGAGGAGTATATACTACTTATTGTTGGCAAGTGGTCGTGCGCGTGACCGGACGTTTGGTCGCCCGGGTGAATATAATTTTGAGTAAACATAAATTATAATACAAAATATAGCACTGAGCAACTTACGAACAATTTCACCTTACGAACAATCGCTCGGAATGTAACTCGTTCGTAAGTAGGGGAGCGTCTGTATAGTAATTCTCGTTGGCAAGTGGTCGTGCGTTATCCTATTGTGAGGACATTTGTGTGCATCATTTTGGGAATATTTTGAAGGGAAGACAAAAGCAAACAACCCTCGATAGTCTGAAAGTCAGGGTGGAGGCGGGGCCAATAGAGAAGAAAGGTATCAAAATGTCAAACAAAATTAGAATTAAGTTTAGTGTTAGGTTAGATTAAACATATTTTTGAGTGTTTCTGCATCGTAATCCAAGTTCATTAAAATTTGTTTATGTTATGTTACGAGCGCGTTGCCGTGCAAAAAGTCCCTCCCTCCTTCCTGTCTGCCCCCCCTTTCAAAATCTATATAATTTTAGTACTATTAAACACATTTTAGTAATATTAAACCACTAGTTATTTCGTTACTTTGTTAATAGATGGCGAATTAGAACAAATAAAAATGTTTTTCCAATCCAATATCCTGTTTAGGGTGTTTTTTCAGAGGGTTGGAATGATTTAATTTGTTTTTAGTTCATTTCTATGGGAAATGTTCGTTTGAGTGACGATAAAATCGACATACGAGCTCAGTCCCGGAATGCATTAACCTCGTATCTCGAGGTACCACTGTATTTCGATATTTTTAAAACTGGGATTAAAAGAACTGGATGAAAAGCCCCCAATATTATTTTTTTTATAGATCTAAAACAATGTTTATCTGCGTATTGTGTCTTCGTAAGGGAAAACATCTTTTAATTTTTCATTTCATTTTTCTTTCATTTCAAAAGATAAACTAAATATTTTTGAAATATGTTCAAATATTAAAGTGGAACACTGAAAATATTTTATATATTTATTTTTAGATTTTACAAAATTCTTTTTGAAATAAAAACACAAAAACAACCAAATTGGATTAATAAACACATCTTTTAATCTTTTGTTTTTCATTTCAAAAGAAAAACAAAATATTTTTGAATTATGTTCAATATTAAAGTGGAAAACTGAAAATATTTTATATATTTATTTTTAGATTTTATGATAAGATTTTTGAAGTAAAAACACAAAAAGAAAAAAAATGGATTAATAAAATTGCAATTATTCATTTCAAAAGGGGAAAATCCCTTTCGAGAGCCCGTTCTATTGGCCAGTGCTCCCAAAATAACTCAAGACGTCATTTTTGTAATACTTTTTTTGCAATAACCTACTTTATAACTGCTATTTTAGGTTGTTTTTATTGCCCGTGGGAAAACACCTGTCAGTCGCCGGGATCAAGATTTGCCCCCGCAATAATTGTTGTTTGAAGAACCAAAGATGATAAGATTTGACTTTTATCTGACGGAACATATTGGATCAGTTGAACAATAAAAATCTTAAACTAGAATATCAACATTCTGTAGGACTTTTCACCTGAAGAAAAATGCATGACACCGGATTCCATTGCGTGTCTTCTCTGAAAACACGTTGCCTTTTTTTATATGTAACCATTAACTAAATCTCAGGTCATTCTAGAATAATAAATAATCAACAAATAAGTAGTAAATAAAAAAAGTAGTTCCCATAATAAGTAGTAGTCAACAACATAAATAAGTAGGGAAGTACACAAATAACAACAACAAACAAACACACGAACAGATAAATAAACAATAAGTAGTAAATAAAAATGTAGTCAACATAATAAATAAGTAGTAGTCAACAACATACATAAGTAGGGAAGTGCACAAATAACAACAACAAACAAACACACGAACAAATGAATAAATAATCAATAAGTGGTAAATTAAAAAAGTAGTTAACATTAGTAGTCAACAATATAAATAAGTAGGGAAGTAAACAAATAACAACAACAAACAAACACACAAACAGTTAAATGATAAGTAGTAAATAAAAAAGGAGTTAACATAAAAAGTAGTACTCAACGACATAAATAAGTAGGAAAGTGCACAAATGACAACAACAAACAAGAAGAGATAAATAATAATTAGTAAATAAACAAGTGCGCAAATAACAACAAAAACAAACACACGAACAGATAAATAATCAATAAATAAGTAGTAAAAAAGTAGTCAACATACTAAATAAGTAGTAGTCAACAACATAAATAAGTGGGAAAGTGCGCAAATAACAACAAAAAACAAACACACGAACAGATAAATAATCAATAAACAAGTGGTAAAAAAAGTAGTCAGCATAATAAATAAGTAGTAGTCAACAACATAAATAAGTAGGAAAGTGTGCAAACAACAACAACAAACAAACACACGAAGAGATAAATAATAAGTAGTAAATTAAAATAAGTAGTTAACATAATACGTAGTAGTCAACAACATAAATAAGTAGGGAAGTACACAAATAACAACAAAAAACAAACACACGAACAGATAAATAATCAATAAATACGTAGTAAATAAAAAAGTAGTTAACATAAGTTGTAGTCAACAACATAAATAAGTAGTGAAGTAAAAAAATAACAACAATAAACAAACCCCAGAACAGATAAATAATAAGTAGTAAAAAAAAAGTAGTCAACATAATAAATAAGTAGTAGTCAACAACATAAATAAGTAGGGAAGTGCACAAATAACAACAAACAAACACACGAAAAGATAAATCAATAAATAATGATAAATAACCAATAAATAAGAAGTAAACAAATAAGTAGCCAACATAATAAATAAGTAGCAATCAACATACAAAATAAGTCATCGTCAACCTAGATAAGTAACAAACAGCTACTTCACGTGGGCACTAAAAATAGAATCAGTGTGTACATAAATGAATAATGAACACAAAAAGAAATGGAGGAGCGAGCAATACACGATGTTCTTGTTCTTCCTCCGAACAAAACAAGAGCTATAATTTTCGTCTCTTCTCTATTTTTGATGCTATCATTTCTCCGCATCAAGTCAGCTGACAGGTGCTTGTTGACAGGCTTTCAGGTGAAAACAGGAAGTGTTTTACCCTGCAGTGTTTACCCACAGCATGACTCATCACTCGCTGTGTATACGAAAGCAGGTTCCCACATTTACAATCTGCCCCAAAGCAACCGTGTGAAGCATCCGTCCAACATGATCACTTAAAACACATTTCATTTCGCAATTGAAATGAATATTTGAAGTGGTTCGAACGTCGACCTCACACTTCTGGAGTCGAGGGTTCGACCCCGTGTGGAGTTTGCTTGTTCTCTTTGGGCTTGCGTGGGTTATCTCCGGGTGCTCTGGTTTACTCCCACATCCCAAAAAACATGCTAGGCTAGCTGGTTGAACACTCTAAATTTCCCCTGGCTATTTGTCTCATTGTGCCCTACCATTGGGCCACCGATTCAGGTTGTCCCCTGTTTGTGGTTAGCTGGGTTGGGCACCCCCGCGACCCTTGTGAGGATAAATGAATGAATTTATGATGTATCCTTTAGCTCAGGGGTAGGGAACCTGTGGTTCAGGAGCCGTATGCGGCTCTTTTGATCGCTGCACATGGCTCGGGAGCCAACTGTGGCTCTTTTGATGGTTGCATATGGCTCAGGAGCCGTCTTTTGATGGCTGCATATGGCTCGGGAGTCGTACATGGGTCTTTTGATGGGTGCGTATAGCTTGGGAGCCGTATGTGGCTCTTTTGATGGGTGGATATGGCTCGGTAGCCGTATGCGGCTCTTTTGATGGGTGCATATGGCTTGGGAGCCGTATGTGGCTCTTTTGATGGGTACATATGGCTCGGTAGTCGTACATGACTCTCTTGATGGGTGCGTATAGTTTGGGAGCCGTATGTGGCTCTTTTGATGGGTGCATATAGCTCGGGGGCCACATGTGGCTCTTTTGATGGGTGGATATGGCTCAGGAGCCGTATGCGGCTCTTTTGATGGGTGCATATGGCTCGGGAGTCGTATGTGGCTCTTTTGATGGGTGCATATGGCTTGGGAGTCGTATGTGGCTCTTTTGATGGGTGCATATTTTTTTCCATTAGAATCTTCTACTCTCATTGATACTCTTTGATTAGCAACAGCGCTATAATGTTGTCAAAAAAAATCTGACACTTTTCCTCCTTTTAAAAGTGGCGAAATGACTAAAAAATGCACATTTCCATGTTTTCTTTTAAATTTTGACTCAAGGAATAACATTTTGAAAATATAAATTGTTTATGGCTTTCTCCATCCATAACTTTCCCAACCCTTGCTTTAACTTGACCCACTCCGGCTCCAACATGCTAAAAGTAACCTGCAAAAAAAAAATGCATGTCATATTATTACCGTCAACAACCCTCAGGAGTCAGTGTTTTTTTCCGTGTTTTTTGTTTTTGTTTTTTCATCTGCTCTAAGGAGGAATGTTGTTCCTCTTGATGCGCATGTGCACGTGCCATCAATCATACAACAAGCCAACGTTCGTGGCTTTCCCTTCATTTTTCGTCTCGGAGCCACAGTAGACGCAGCTCCCTGTCCGATGATCCATAATTCTTCACGTCTCCATCATGAATTTTTCCATGCGAGAAGAACTGAGTTGTCCCATCTGCCTTCAGCTCTTTTTGGACCCCGTGGTTCTCCCCTGCGGCCACAACTACTGCCAGGTTTGCATCTCGCAGATCATCAAAAGCAGCGAGAAAAGATTCCAGTGCCCAGAGTGCCGCATGGAATTTCAGGGTGCTCAATCCCTGCAGAAGAACTTTAAACTGGGCAGCATCATCAACGGCTTCATCGCGTCGAATTCCAACGCCGATCAGGTTCCGCCGATGAACAAGGAGCCGACGGAAATCCCCGGCGACCCATCGGCGGAGAAGGCGTCGCCGACGGGGAAGGAGTGCGAAGTCCATCGGAGTCCTCTGGTGTACTTTTGCTCCACCGACATGACCTTGCTGTGCTCCAAGTGTTTCATGGAGGGTCGGCATCAGAACCATGACCTTCTGACCTTTAGCGTTGCTGAGGGGGAGATGAGGAGGGCATTGGAGGTCCGCAGCAAGGTAGATCGAGTTCTTGGATTTCATATTTGTTAGTATGTTTCTGGATAATTTGCTCAAAAGTGATTTTTTTATAATGTTAACGTGTGGGTTTTGTCATTTTAAAATGATGCTCACTTGAAGACTCTTTATTAATGTGAATGTAGCATTATGAAATGATTTTTTGTACATTGCATTTACAATACAAGAGTCCCCTGAAGCATGTATTGATACGATATCATTTTTAATATTTTTTTAATAACACAAATTATTTTGTAATTATTATTCTATACTATGCTCGACTGACTAGTTACTATATTTATCCTGCTAGTATACTATGATGCTATATTTACTATACAATATTTAATGTACAATATTTGCAATCCAGTATTTACGATAATATCTTTACAATACGATATATAGCATGCAATATTTACAATACGATATTTACAATACGATATTTACAATACGATATTTATGATATGATATTTACCATACGATATTTACCATACGACATTTACGATATGATATCTACAACACAATATTTACTATGCAATACAATATATACTATACAATACGATATTTACTATACAATATTTAATGTACAATATTTGCAATCCAGTATTTACGATATAATCTTTACAATACGATATATAGCATGCAATATTTACAATACGATATTTACAATACGATATTTACAATACGATATTTACGATACGATATTTATGATACGATATTTACCATACGATATTTACCATACGACATTTACGATATGATATTTACAACACAATATTTACTATGCAATACAATATATACTATACAATACGATATTTACTATACAATATTTACTATACACTATTTACAATACGATATTTATTATACAATATTTACAATACAGTATTTATGATATGATATTTAGGATACAAAATTTTCAATACAATATTTACAATACAATATTTACAATACGATATTTACAATACGATATTTACGATACGATATTTATGATACGATATTTACCATACGATATTTACCATACGACATTTACGATATGATATTTACAACACAATATTTACTATGCAATACAATATATACTATACAATACGATATTTACTATACAATATTTACTATACACTATTTACAATACGATATTTATTATACAATATTTACAATACAGTATTTATGATATGATATTTAGGATACAAAATTTTCAATACAATATTTACAATACAATA
This sequence comes from Stigmatopora argus, assembly GCF_051989625.1. NCBI lineage: Eukaryota > Metazoa > Chordata > Actinopteri > Syngnathiformes > Syngnathidae > Stigmatopora > Stigmatopora argus. Next base: position 28,583,282 of record NC_135387.1, read on the forward strand.
TTTACGATACGATATTTAACATCCAATATTTACTATATAATACTTCCTATACGATACTTGCCCTATGATATTTAGCATACGAGATTTACAATACCATATTTACTATACAATATTTACAATCCTATATTTACTATGTGATATTTACTGTACGATATTTACTATACGATATAATACTATATGATATAATACTATACAATAATACTATACGATATAATACTATACGATATAATACTATACGATATAATACTATACGATATAATACTATACGATATAACACTATACGATATAACACTATACGATATAATACTCTACGATATAATACTATACGATATAATACTATACGATATAATACTATACGATATAATACTATACGATATAATACTATACGATATAATACTATACGATATAATACTATACGATATAATACTATACGATATAATACTATACGATATAATACTATACGATATAATACTATACGATATAATACTATACGATATAATACTATACGATATAATACTATACAATATAATACTATACAATATAATACTATACAATATAATACTATACGATACAATATTTACTATACGATACAATATTTACTATACAATATTTACAACACAATATTTACTATATGATATAGTAATATACGATGCAACATTTACCATACGATATGACACTATAAGATACTATATCATACTACAATACTATACAATACTAGACAATACTATACTATTATTATTCTATTCTCTGTGTTTTAGCAGCTTTCTAAGACAAAACCCATCAGAGAACCGTCGTGTGACTTGAGATTAGTCTATTATATTCATTTTATGTCAATTAGTCCTACAATCCCTCTCCCCTAAATGCACAAGTTTTCACGTTGTTTCAGCATCAAGTGACTGACGCATGGATCATATATGTACATTTGCAGGTGGTTTCCAACAGGTTGCAGATGACCAACTTTCTGGTGGAGAGGGTGAAGGAAGAGCAAGGACTCTCCGAAACAGTTGGAGACAAATTGGTCAACAAGGCGGTCACGACGGTGGATGTCATGGCCGAACTGATTGACGGGTAATGCCACAGACAAAAACACAAAATCCCCGGGTATTCCGGTTTCCTCCCACATTCCAAAAACATGTATAGTAGGCTGATTGGACGCTCTAAAATTGCCCCTAGGTTTGAGTGCGAGCGTGAATGGCTGTTTGTCTCCTTCTGCCCTGTGATTGGTTGGCCAGCAATTCAGGGTGTTCTCTCCGCCTCTGACCTGAAGTCAGCTGGGATAGGCTCCAGCACCCCCCGCGACCCAAGTGAGGATAAAAAAAGTTCAGAAAATGAGATGGGAAATGAGATATCCAACAATATATGGCAAAATAAAATATTTATTTCCAAATGATAAATACTATGTCATTTAAATCTGGTCTGGAAATTTGGTACTTCGATTTATTATTATAAAAATATATAATTAATTCTCTTCCTATAAATCGTAGTACCAAATAATATATGTATTTTTTATTTTATTTTATTTTTTATTATTTTATTTTTTATTTTTTCATCTATATATATATATATTATTTTTTATTTTATTAAATATATTTTTTAATTATTATTTTTTTCATCCATATATATATATATAGACATAATTCATGCTCTTCCGATAAATTGCAGTACTAAATTTCCATACTAACCAGTTTATCTATGTTGTAATCTTCTAAGTGGTGTGGAAAACAATACTGTTTAGTACACATTGGCTCAATAATGGTTGGGCAAGAATTATTCCGAGCATGTCATGCCCTATCATCACAACCCCTTATTATTGCAAAGCACAATGAAACCAGAAGAACGAGATCCGATGATGACTATCAGGGAAAGAAATGCGTGTCCTCTTTTGTTCTATAACATCCATCTGAATTTCACACCTCTGATATCCTGTTTGTTATTTTCCATTGCCAAATTTCACCACTGTAGAAATGTCCGTGGTCATAATAATGCACTAAAATTAAAATCCGAATATCCACCATGTGCAAACACGGGGGGGAAAATAGTTTTAGTTGTAATTGACATTGACAATTTAATATTTTGCTTTGATTTTCACTGTATATAGTGTGTTTAGTATATTCTATATACATGTGTATACATAGGTGTTGACCTTATTTGCATACTAATCTAATCGCATGTCCCCTTTATTCTTTCTACCTTGGAAAAAAGCAACCATTTAATAAAAATTTGCTTCATTTGCATCAATATTTTAGACGTCTTCTTAACAGAATAGCAATAAATTTGGTCCAGGAAAAAAATAAAAATAAAATAAGGAGACTGACTCAGTGACTACCATACCTGTCAACGTATAAGTTTTTCCCGTATTTTATACGTTTTTTGATCATTTCAAAATGTTTATGCCGTATAACAACCTTTGTACGTGATTTTTTTAATTACGTTTTTTGTAAAACCGATCTCGTTTGACCCATTTCGGCTCTAATCCGGATCGTCTCGGTCACTGGTGGCAGACAAAAACGTCATCGTTGACTGCTAATATTGTCATGCTTTAAGCATGATATGCTCACCCGCATTCCCCTTTCACACGTCCGCCTTTTCACTAAATAAATATAGCGTGTCAGCAAGCAATGTACCCAGACAGTCAAGCTGTCAACGTCATACAGCGACATCTACAGGATCTTGAATTTACTGCATACTAATTGGGCACCCCGTCCACTTTGGAGAAATTTTTAGACTTTTAAGTGCGCCCTATGTAAGTAAATGTGTTACGTTGCATTTGTTTGATTTATTATCGCTTAATAAGGGGAATTGGAATCATTAATAAGGGCAGCAATTGGCCCAGGTTGACAGTTATGGACTATGTACACAAGGAAAACAACATCAATCGGTTCCTGGCACCAATTAAATGTGGTCATTCTTATTTTTTTTCCTTTTGGGGGGTGTTCAGGTACCGTGAGCGATTGCATAAACTTCTGGACGACGAGCAAACCCAACGTAAAAGCACCTGGCAATCTGGTGTGGGCGGACTTGAGGAGCAACAGCAGCTACTAGTGGACGCTCTGGAAAGTGCAAACGATGCCCTCAGCTTGACGGAATCTTGCAGCTTCATTAACAAGTACGTGATCGACCAAAATGAAGGTTACACCCATTTATTTACCAGTTATTCGTTACAATTACCCCCACCAAACAAACCTGGGAGATTTTAATGTACATTTAGTTGAAACTTAATCCTTTACAGGACACTCATTTAAATTAGCGTAAAAAACTGACAAAAATTCAAATGTCATTTGGCGGAATGTATTTCTCTGTTTTTATTCATTTTAATGTATTCATTTGATTAATATTTGATTAATCAGCAAATGCAGGCAGCACGTTGGATGAGTGGTTTGCGCGTTGGGTTCACAGTTCTGGGGTCCAGGGTTCGAATCCCTGTTGGTCCATCTGTGTGGAGTTTGCATGTTTTGCCTGTGTGGGTTTTCTCCAGGTACTCTAATTTCCTCCCACATTCCGAACAATTTAGATGGCAGGCTGATTGGACACCCTATACAGGTGTCAAAGTGGCGGCCCGTGGGCCAAATCTGGCCCGCCGCATCATTTTGATCGGCCCGAGAAAGTAAATCATGAGTGCCGACTTTCTGTTTTAGGATCAAATTTAAAATGAAGAGTATAGATGTATATTAAATTTCCTGATTTTCCCCCTTTTTATATCAATAATTGTCATTTTTTAATCCATTTTTTCAGTGTTTTTAGTTCAAAAATCATTTTGTAAAATCTAAAAATATATTAAAAAAGCCAAAATAAACATTGTTTTAGATTTATAAAAAACTGAATATTCAAATATTGATTCGTTGAAGGCGCTACGAGAAAATGCACGGACCGCCACTGAATAATAACCCAGATTAACCCCAACACTAAGCTATCTGGTTGAACACTCTCTTCTTCTTAGGTTTCTATCGATCGAGGAGAGGCTGAGGAAGGCTGCCACGGTGACAATTGCCTGCAACATCCCCGCAAAAGCGCCACTCAACACCAAGCAAATGCAGGAAGGCCTCCGAACGGATGCCTTTCGAGCCGAAATGAGCCGCCTGGCCGATTTCCTCTGCATCCTCTTCAACCCCCTGGAGCTGACCTTCAACCCGAGCACGACCCACCCCAACTTGCAACTGAGCGAGGACCAGCGCACGGTCAAATACATCGACGCCAAGCAGCCGTACGCCGACCACAAAGAGCGCTTCACCAGCGCCCCGCAGGTCATGTGCAACGAGGGCTTCTCCAACGGCGAGCACGTGTGGGTGGTCGAGGTGGGCCCCGAGAGTATGTGGTCGCTGGGGGTGTGTTACAAGAGCATTCCCCGCCGCGGCGACCACAGCCGACTGGGTCATAACTCGGTGTCGTGGCGACTCCAGTGGAAAAGCGGAAAACTGACGGTGTGCAAGTCTTCGTCCAACGTGGTGCTGCGCGAAATGAAAATCCAGCCGGTGAAGATCGAGGTGGCGTTGGACTACGAGGGCGGCACGTTGATCTTCCACAGCATTAAAGGCCAACGAGAGCATCTCTACACGTTCAAGGTTGTGTTCAAAGAGACAGTTTACCCAGCTTTTAGCATCCACTCCACCACGCCGCAGTCTTGGATCACACTCCAGTGTGGCTTGTGAGGTTGTTTTAAGGGATGGTTCTCGGTTCAGGGGGTTGGGAACGACACCCCCGCATTTAGTTTCTAATAGAGTTGAGATCTTAAGTCCGAGCTCGAGCCCCTAAAACAGGGGTGTCAGACTCTGGTTGGTTCGCGGGCGATGAATCCTAACGACTCTATTTTCATTTACAGTGCAATTAGTCGATCCATAGCTTTTTGCAGGGGTAGGGAACCTATGGCTCGGGAGCCCTATGTGGCTCTTTTGGTTGGTGCATATGGCTCCCAGATAACCTGTCAGTTAATTTATGGAGTTCTGAATGCACCAATAGGAGCATCAAGTCTGTGGCATTGACGCTACATTTAGCAGCGCTTTAATCATTATTCTTTTAATTAGACGACTCTTTATGCATACAGTGATTAGCAACAGCGTAACAATGTTGGCAAAAGAATTCAGGGAGTTTTTGTACTTCAAAGGGGTGAAATTAGTATTAAAAAAGGAGCACATTTTTCATGTATGTTAAATTATGAGTATGGCTCTCAAGGAATAATATTTGAAAATATGAATTGTTTATGGCTCTCTCTGTCAAAAAGGTTCCCGACCCCTGGCGACGTGCTTACGGTAATCCCTCGGTTATTGCAGTTAATTTAGACCAGACATGGTGGCGATAAATGAAAAAACGCGAAGTAGGGTCACCCCTATTAAAAAAAAATATATATTTTTTTTATTCAGTTGAGTCCTAGTGGCAAGCGGAGGACAGGAAAGTGGATTTCACATTTTTATGAACTTAGAAAAAAAAATAATTGCAAAAAAAAATCCCCTAGAAAAAAATCTGCGATGTAGTGAAGCCGCGATATTCGAGGGATTACTGTATTCATTTTCTGTACCGCTTCTAATCACAAGGTTGGTAGGGGGTGCTGGAGCCTATCCCAGCCAACTACGGGCACCAGGTAGGGGACGCCCTGAATTGATGGCCAGCCAATCGCGGGCCACAAGGCCAAACAATCATAGCTGGGGGGCCAATGGCAGGTTACAATGAGACAAATAGCTAGGGACAATTTAGAGCAAGGGTGTCAGAGTCGGGTTGGTTCGTGGGCCGCTTTAGCGTCAACTTGATTTCACGTGGGCCGGACCATTTTAGATATAATATTTAGATTTTTTTTATAGAAATGGATTAAAAGAACTGGATTAAAATCCCTGAATATTCAGTTTTATATAAATCTAAAACAATGTTTATTTTAGCTTTTTTTATATATATTTTTAGATTTTACAAAATGATTTTTGAACTAAAAACACAGAAAAATTGATTAAAAAATTACAATTATTGATCTAAAAGGGGAAAATCAGGAAAATCGGGCCGCCACTTTGACACATGTGCCCTAAAATGTCAATCATTACTTCGGGTTCAGGCCGGGTTTCTGTTTTCCGGAAAAAACAAAACAAAACAAAAAAACGATTGACTTTAAAAAAAATTAAATATATGTTTATAACAATAGGGGTAGAATCACCCCTATTTTAAAAAAATAGAAATATGTTTTTTTTTACTTCAGTTGAGTCCTAGTAGCAAGCGGAGGACAGGGGAGTGGCTTCTGCTTGCGATTTTCAGCGTGGATTTTCACATTTTTATGAACTTTATTTTTTTTTCAGTGCTGAGTTCTTGTTTTCCGCCATTTTCCTAATAGCAAGACAGTGTGGGTTTTCATTTTTTTTGAATTTACACTTTTTTTTTTAAATCTGCGCTGTAGTGAAGCCGCGATATTCGAGGGATTACTGTATACTAAAACGATGTGTGGATATTAAACTAAGGAATACTTAAAATCTTCCCCTCGGAAGTCCGTGTCTATTTTTACCCGGCATCCCCAATATGGAAAAACAACAAGTTAAGGATAAACTAAAGACAGGAGAACTGAAAAGACAAGTTTTAATAACACTTGTGAGGATTCTCTTTCCCAGACTGGAAGTTACTTCTTGAGTTCTACTTATATTAATGTATTGCTGAACTGCTGGTTTCCATTTATTAATATTGCACCTGAACTAACCATGCTTGGAATTTGCATAATACGTATACGTATTTACTACTAAATGTCTAGTTTGAAGCAATACTCCAAAATATTCATACTTCAGAAATACATTGTTAATTCATTTGTTACATTAGTATAACTGCACATGAGTATTGAGTATTCTAATCCTAATAAAAATAGTCTGTTTACAAAGGCATTATTCATTAACGTTAGTAAATTGTTTTGGGTGTTTCTATCGGTTAATGCAAAGTAAAACTGTTATTAATAAATGTCTGATATGCCACGCGGTGATTGTTATCAAACAGGAAATCATTCTTTGTTTATTTTATTTTATTTTACACTGGAATGTAAATTTGAATTGTGATATTTATATATAAATAAATTGTTGTGATTATCTGTGTGTTCTTGTCACTATAATAAACATGGAAATGTCATAAAATCTTTGACTCTAGTATTAAATATCATAGAATATATTTCTGTAATGTGACTGATTTTAGTAATATTATTTTAATTCCAATCTAATAGAATTACTTAAAAAAAAAAATTCTATACTAACACGGTTGCCATGTTAGTGTGAAAATCCGGATGTGTATTTCATTTTTGAAGTATATAAAAATATACAGACCAACACTTCGACAAATTAATCGGAATCTGTAAAATGTTTAACACAACTTTCTACCTCAAATACACTAATAAATAATATACTAATAAAAAATATAATAACGTGATAAACTTAAAAAGGCGGACGAGATTTCAAACTGGCAACCCGATACCATCTGTCAAGGAGTCTGTCATTGAGCAGGGACACAATATTAAGTTAAAAGAAATCTTTTACTCTACAAAATAAATATATCTCGAATAACAACACGGTAGAACCGGAATGGGATCGGGAGAAAGCACGACGAGAAAAGTCTCTTTTGGTATGGATGACGAGGACAGAGTCAGGATTCTTCGTGGAATCAAGGTAATGCTAATTCAGCTAGCATTAATTTGATAGGCTATGCTAACTTTATATACGTCCCGGCGACAAGTGTTAGCCGCTAACATGCTAACACACACCATGCCGTGTATTTAAACTTTCTCAAAAGGACAGTAAGTGTTCAATCAGGTCGGGATAATGTATGGAGGATGCAAAAGGATGCAGATTGATACACGAGCTTCATCGCCATGCAATCGATGGAATATTGTGAATTATCGCTACTCTTGTTGACAATCATTTTAAATGCAACATTAAACGTGTAGGTTATGGATGATCTTAAGATGAATTTGGCATAATTTCAGCTACGTCCTAGCTCCTCAAACCGCCGGTTTTAATCAGTGTTGTTGCTATACGATGCATCATATTATATTTATTAACACAACCATGGTTGATATAGCCATTGGCAGGGTTGCCAGATTAGACAGTCAAGTCCAATAACACATTAAAACCCGCAAAAACAACCTGCTGTTAAAGTAATATAATTCCTTAAATAACTCAATGTATATATTTGTCCTATAACCAGAAAAGTATAAATAAATAAATGCACATTGTCATGACACCAGTTTTTTCTGTTGATTAAGGGAGATGTAGTTCTTAGGTACATTTAAAAATATTGTGTTATTTTCATTTAATTAGCCATACAATTATTCATTATTAAAACGTCACAATACATGTTTGCCAATATAAATTTTTGTTTGAACTCAACTTTGTGACAATATTTTCCATAGCTAATTCCAAAGTACACCTGTCACGAGGAAATGATTCAACACACCTGAATATGCAACAAAATCATAAATATGTACAGTACAGTAAAACGTATTTTAACATTGTAATTTTTGGACTCCAATTGGCTTTTTTTGGTCATTCAAAGTAGCAGATGATTTGGTTGCATCTTTTTTGTTTTTGTTTAGGAAAGTAATGCATGGTCAGGTTAATAAAAAACAATTAATTGGTTCCAGAACGTATTTTTTAAACTTCAATGTTTTGTAAGTAGAGCAGTACTTTATATGTCAAATTCCGTAATTTGTTCCACGGTCCTCAAAAAATGACCCACTCAGAGTCTTCAAGTGTACTTGATCACTGGAAAAATTTTGAAGTTGTGAAACGAGGCCACACATTCTAAGTTTGTTTTAGAAACAAGCGGTTTCAAATCAGGGTTTGAGTCACTCGTGGTTTTTGGTGTCGCTTTGTACATACACACACTCACTGAAAAAGTAGAGCTTCAATAAGCCGCTGAAGAACCTTAGCTTCCAGATTATTTTCTTTTTATCCATTCCAAACATGAGAATACATATTTACACTATGTGGAGCTGTTAAAGCCAAAACACAAGAATGTTCTAATCTGAATCAAATTCACTGTTGTAAAAACCATACTGTTAAGTTAGTAAAATTTCACATCTATTATTAGCCATAAAAATACGCAAAACAGTGAATTGCCTATATGGGTATTTATTTTGTCAAATTAACAATGCTTTTGCACTTTTTGGCTTAGCTTTCAGAAGATGTTCTTACCAGAATGAGGGGCGTGGCCAACATTCCTCCAAAGCGAGGACAGAGTAATAAAGGTATTTTTGCACTTTATTGTAGTAGATTGTACTTAACATTTTCATATATTGTAGTTCTTCTGGCTCATATATCTGTCATAAAATCTCACAATACCAACTCCATTGAATTAGCCTTTTTACTTTGGTTATTAACTCTATGTTTACTCCAGGTGTGACCTTTGGTGGCAGTTCCAGCACTAAACCCGGAAACCAGAGCCCTCAGCAACATACCCTATCAAGCACCCAATCCAGGACGAGCAAAACAACTGCTAAAGTCAAGGAAGATCAAATGAGGTTAATATTAATTATGACTATTTATTTCAGGTTGTTGCCAAATAAGTTAGATGGGCAACTGTATCTATTCATATTGGCCCCATCAAATGCTATGCTAACTTAGCTTATCAGTATTTTTATTCATTTTCTTTGCTTTTGTATTATACATAGGCTTTATTCATGTCTAATCTAACAACAGTCATACTTTGAGATACGAGCTTAATGCGTTCCGGGACCGAGCTCGTATGTCACTTTACTCGTATCTCAAATCAATGTTTCCCATAGAAATGAACTAAAAACTAATTAATTCGTTCCCGCCCTCTGAAAAAAGCACCAAAAACAGGATATTACAATGGAAAAACATATTTTTATGGTTTGTAATTCACCATCTACTAACAGAGTAACAAATAACTAGTGGATATGATGTTTAATAATAAAATGAGGCATTACTTTATACAATGGGGAGTTCGTGGATGGGGAGAGATTGAGAGACTTGACGGATGCGCTCGTAACGTAACATAAACTTTAAATTTAACTTAAATGAACTTAGATTCCTATACACACGCAAAGCAGTTTTAATTTTACGTTACACTAAATTTAAACCTACTTGTGCAATAACCAAGGCAAAGAAGTTAATGTATTTTACAGCGGCTTTCAAGGTGAACTTCCTGCTTCTCCATACGTATTGGCGAGCCCGCTCAGTCACGCGTACATTACTCATGTTTTTCGATTAATTTGTGCTTAAAATCGATTGTCATCATACGCCTTTTCTTCGCACTACCCTTCATTGCACCGGCTTGCTTTGGACCTATTGTGTTTCTCTTAATTCTGCACCGACTAACGCAAACAAAAAAAAGACACGGAAAAATGCAACACTGTTTTTTATTAGAACACATGATAAAACAAAAACAAAGAAGATTACTGAACAATGATCAGATTATATTGAGCCAAAATGGCTGCTCATGGCACAACAATCTGTAACTTAAAAATAACGCCCAAAAGGATAATAAACTCAGTGAAGCACAATCATTCCAACACACATTGATGAACACTGATATTTCATTTAAATCTGACATGTGGTCTATGCTGACCCCTTGAGGAATTTAATGTTAAAAGCATTGCAGTAGGCTGTAGTAAGGCAATGGAAATTAGACTTTATGGGAGCTAGTCACTGAAAACATGATTTTGCATGTGTGTTTCCAGGAATGATCGTCAAAATAGCATTCTGAAAGAGGAGACAGAAAAGAGGAAGGAGGACATGATCAAAAAGATGAGTCAAGACAGACAACAGACGCGGGAGGAGGCCCAGAAGACAAGACACTTGGTACACACACAAACACACACAAAGGAGTTAGGAACAGAATTCAATAATTTGCAAAACCTTTTCAATCTACATTCAATTGAATACCGTATTTTCACGACTATTAGGCGCACTTAAAAGTCTTAAATTTTCTCCAAAATAGACAGGGTGCCTTATAATCCAGTGTGCTTTATATATGGAAAAAAAATTAAAATGTGTCATTTGTTGAGGGTGCGCCTTATAATGCAGTGCGCCTTATAGTCGTGAAAATACTGTATATTACAACGACAGCCTATCGACAGAGCAACCTGATGATGGTTATTGGATTTTTTTTGTGGGGTGGGGGGGTATTATAATCAAATTTGCGCCCTGGAAGGCATTCAAAAAATCTAGGGACGATAAAAACTTGATGTTTCACTTCGTAACGTGAAACTAAACCCACTCGTCACTCTATATTACTCCCCTATATAGCAGATTGTTTGAGTTTGATTCATTTAATAAGGGACAGAACATATTAATGAACATATTTATATTCATTGGATTGGATTGGATAACTTTATTCATCCCGTATTCAGGAAATTTCGTTGTCACAGTAGCAAGAGGGTGAGAATGCAGATATAGTGGTACCTCGACATACGATCGTAATCCGTTCCGAGACTGAGATCGTATGTCGAGCTTTTCGTAACTCGAGCGAACGTTTCCCACTGAAATGAATTGAAAACAAATTAATTCGTTCCAATCCTCTGAAAAAACACCAAAAACAGGATATTGGATTGGAATATTTTTTTTATTTCTTCTAATTCACCATATATTGACAAAGTAATAAATAACAAGTGGTTTAATAGGAATAAAATGTGTTTAATAGATGTAAAATTAGACGCAGGGGGGGGGCTGTTCGGGGAGACTTTATCCACGGCACTCGTAAACGAACAAACAAATTTAAATTAACTTGGATAAATATATACAGACACACTCAAACATACGTTTAATGTAACTTTACACAAAACTGAATTCTAATTTTGTTTTACCTTCGTTTTCCGGGTTAGCTGTTTGCCACGCCTCCACCCTCACGTTCGCTATCAATGGACAGTTTGCTGTTGTATTGCCTTCAAAATATTCTGAAAGTGATGCACACAAATGTCCTCACAATAGGATAACGCACGACCACTTGCCAACGAGAAATAGTCTTTAAAGAACGATCGCGGGACCTTCTTTCCTTAGAAAGAATAACACGAAATGCAATAGCTGAGCTTACTCACGTATTGATTGTGGGTTATGAAGTTTTATTCTGAGAATGGGTGCCATTGCCTATGGGTGTTGTGTGCACGAGTATACTCCATTACCCAGAAAGCCCTCTTTTTGCCCGCGCATGCGCGTTGTGCGTTTCCTGGTCGTTGCGTAGGAGAAACTCGTCTGTATAAATCGTTCAGTCCTCGTAGATCTAGTAGTTATACACGAAAGAGATGCGGCAAAAAAATGACAGTGCGCTACAATGATAAACAGCCTCTCATGTCATTGCCACCTGGCTTGGTCGCATCTCGACATTTTAATCGTATCGCGAGCGAATTATTCGATTGAAATTTTCGTCGTACCACGAGCATGTTGTATCACGAGGTACCACTGCATTGTCCCAGTTCAGCCGTTTGTTTTTTTAAAATCTGACAGCGGTGGTGCTTTTTTAGTGCGTCCCAGTATAAATTTCTTCTCAACCCCAGTTTTTCACACTGGCCCAAAGTGAGGTCCAGGATTACATCCTTTTCCCCCCCCATCATCTCCACTTGGGTGCTCTCCTCCCATCTACAAGCCCGTTTTCCACTTTCCACCATTTCCTCACATTCTTCTATTGTTCTCCGCCGTCATCCGCTTTACCGTATCTCTCCTGCTCTTTCACCCCGTCCGTCCCGACCGATCACCTCGAGCCTCCTGGCCCGCAGACCGCATTATCAGCGCGGTGCAAGTGGTAAATTGCTCCCTGAGAATTTCCTGGCGCTGGAGATAGGAGTGGCGTGGTGGTGGATTGCTTGGGAGGAGAGAGGAGAGCTTGTTTTACACGTCAGCCGTGGCCTATTTCATGTGACTCCTCTGCTTTTTTTGCACCTGCTTGCTTCCCTCTCTGGCTTTGATAAGGCAGGCTGCAGAAGCGGCCTTATCTTCACTCCAACATTCTCTCGCCGTTAATAGAAAGTCACTAGAGGGACATGGCGAGTGCAACAACTGGTCCAGCAAGACTGGACGTGCCGATGCCAAAGGCGCCTTGTAATTACACTTTTCCTGCGCCGTGCATTCTTATACGCACATGCAAGTCAAGTGTGTGCGGAAGCTTTGCGCTCACTCGCTCGGAATTCAAATGGACTATTTTCCTATTATCGCGGCAGAAAAAAAAGGAAATGGACGGACATTTTCGTGCTCGGAACGCTCAAGGAGGTGAAGTTTATTTCTTCTCATTTTTAATGTTATTTTAACGTGGCAGACTCGGATTTAAGGTTTTAGAATATTTATTATTCATTTTCTGAAACGGTTGTCCTCACAAGGTTAGTAGGGGGTGCTGCAGCCTATCCCAGCTAACTATGCATGGTTCTACATTGACTTTTTAAGACATTAGCTTACTCATTACCTATCTATTTATGTCTAAAATGCCTTTCCTATTTCTGCATCCTCACCCTTGCTACTGTGACAACGAAATTTCCCGAATACGGGATGAACAAAGTTATCCAATCCAAAACGCGGATATGGTGGAATATTTTATGAGTACTGGGCGGTAAAAAGACGCCCCGAGTGTAAAAAAAACAAAAAAACAACCTAAAATTCTTTGCAAAATGGCGGCACCCTTTAGAAAACGTAGACAAATATTTCACACGAGCAGCAAATAACGTTCACTTGCACAGCCATCTGTGCAGAAAACGAAAATCGTTCACAAAATGGCCACGCCCATCGCAGGAAACAAAACAGACGAAGCCGTTGGAATTTTCCTCATTTACCGTATTTTCTCGCATATAAGCCGCCTCCGCGTATAAGCCGCACCCTTAAAATTGCCTTAAAATCGTTGAATTGTACAATTTCTCTCGTATAAGCCGCCCCCTGATTCGCAATTTTCACCTCCATATTCATGGTTTTAATAGGGAGTACAAATGTGTCACTTTGAAGGAAAAATCTTAAGAAAAATCATCGCACGTGGTATTTCTGAGATTCTGGATTGACCATTCCTTAAGGGTGTTGCTTGCATGTAGACAAATTAAATAAGTAAGTCACGTGAGCAAGACAACCAGGAAGTGGGTCCGTAGCGGTCTAATTTGTCATCCTTAGGTCGGAACGCGGCACCCTGAGTGAGCAATGACCGGCACAAGTAAGTTTTTTTCACAGTTTATGCAAGATACAGTTTTCTTTTTTTTCTTGAATTTCATTTATAGATGTCAAAATAATTTTTTTTTAGCGTTTTATCTGTTTATCTTTTCTCTATTTTGAAATAAATTACCATATCGGCCGTATTTTCATGCCTTATGGCGTTTTGTGCATGTCAAGTCCAATTTATGCGCATATAAGCCGTACCCTCGATTCAGTCATCATTTTTTTGAGTGACTAATACGGCGTATATGCGAGAAAATATAGTAACTTATTAAATATAAATAAAATTACATGTACAATATTCATATTTACCTATTATGTAGGCGACATGCAGGTCACCCGACGGCTAAAAATTAGACTTTTGCTTCTTTTGACCGATACATAATGTCATCTCACTCATTTTTCCACTCACATCCACACGAATCGCTCCATCATAAAAATCCGATTTGTGTTCACTGTACTTTAAAACCTCAACTTTTTGATTTGTGCTCATATTAAAAAAATCATTCAGACGCACATGATCTAGAGTTGTACTCTAAAGTGGAAAAAAAACTTCACTTTCTAGATTTGTAGTCACATTTAAACACTGGAAAGAAAAACGACTTACATTTGTAGTCCCATTTAAACAAAACTCACCTTATTAATATTTATAAGTCATAAAAAATTGTCCTACATAAAAATGATTAAGTCCCCCCAAATTCCCAGACTCGAGTATATTTACAGCATAATAAAAATACAAATGCCGTAGAAAATGATAAAGTAAAAAATATTGGCAGACCACCAATGGTAGTTTTTTTCCCCTTTAAATCCGTTTAGATGCCAAAATAAAAGAGAAAAATAGATGTATACTTTTTTCATTTGTGTGTAAGTACATTAGTGGTCTTACCACTTCCATGTGGGGGACACCAGATGGCAACAAAACCATCCCTGACATTTTGGCAGTGAGACCGTCCCCATTTCTTTTCTGCTTTGGTGATGCAGTAGTTATTTTATGGTTTGTGATTTTTGAGTTATTATTTTTCCCTGCACATGTTCTTCTGTTAATCTTTGCTGATATGGACTCTCCTCTCCCAATAGCTCCTTTTACAGTCCTAAAAACTTGTACCTTGGCTCTATCGGTTAAAAATATATTTATTATTGTGCTTTATGATTATATTTCAAACATGTACAGTAAACAAAACACACACACACACACACACACACACAGTTGAGCCAAATGATTTTGATTCATAAATTGAATATCTTCAGTTTTTTTCCCCTGGCAGAATAACTAGTTAAAATAAAAAAAACATATTTTTTTCTTATTTACTGATATTATCCAATTGAATCTTGTCATCCTACTATATTAAAAAAAGGCTGCAGTGACACAAAGACACGAAAAAATTATTTAATCAATCAAATGCTGACTTGGAAACTAAACACACTCCAGAGATTATTACATACTAATAAAATACAAATTACTCTGTATTCCCTTGTTGCCGAAAACGAAAGATTTTAAAATGAATCATGCGTGAATAATATTCATTCTTGAAGTTTAACCAAAACGATTATGATAATAACATTAAAAGATTCAATTCATTGCATCACTCACCTTCTTCTGGCCAATTTCTAGCATCGGTTCACATTAGATTTCAGCTCTTCATCAATGTTGCACAGATTATTGTGATTGTGTTGAAATAACTTCTCACATAAGTACAGTGGTACCTCGAGATATGAGCTTAATGCGTTCTGGGACTGAGCTCGTATGTCGATTTTCTCGGAACTCAAACGAACGTTTCCCATAGAAATGAACTAAAAACATTAATTCGTTCCAACCCTCTGACAAAACACCAAAAACAGGATAGTGGATTGGAAAATTTGTTCTAATTCGCCATCTATTAACAAAGTAACAAATAACTAGTGGTTCAATAGTACTGAAATGTGTTTATAGTACTAAAATTAGATGGATTTCGTGGAGGGGAGTGAGAGAGGTGGGGGCTTTTTTGCACGGCAACGCGCTCGTAACATGACAAACAGAAACTTAAATGAACTTGGATTACAATGCAGACACACTCAATTTAATCTAATCTTACACTAAACTTAATTCTAATTTTGTTTGACATTTTGATACCTTTCTTCTCCCGGGTTGGCTCAATTGGCCCCGCCTCCACCCTGACTTTCAGATGCAACCTATCGAGGGTTGTTTGCTTTTGTATTCCCTTCAAAATATTCCGAAAATTATGCATACAAATGTCCTCACTTATAGGATAACACATGACCACTTGCCTACGAGACGTAGTATATTCTCCTCTCGTATTAGCGATTGCTCCGCCATTCGCACTGATTAACGGGAAAAAAACACACCGAAAAAATGCAATGCTCTCCCCAGTGATCCTAGAGACATTACACGAGGGAGTTGCGACGGAAAAGACAGTGGCCATGATGTTCTTATGAGCAGCCTCTCGCGTCCGCTGTCTTCTGGTATATCAAAATTTGTCTCGTATCTCAAGATAAATATTTGCGCAAAATTTTACTCATATCTCAAATTGCTCGTATGTCGGGGCACTCGTATGTCGAGATACCACTGCAATATGAGGCATTCCGATCTAAAAAAAAAAGGGAAAAGGAAGGCCTATATTTAATTGAAGTGGCTCCACCTGGTTCTGAAGCGACTCACCGCATCTCTTAAACCACAAGACTTCCATTCAAAGGAATAGTACTCGAGTTCCAATTTCTCTCTCGTCAGCCAGTCTATTCGTGAAGCCGCACTTGCAAATCGATCCAGATGTTTTCTTTGATTGGACTTACCTACCTGCCTTGTTTACACTTAATGACACGTCGTCAGCTGGAGATCCGGCATCGGCGCCGTCCCCCCCGTCTTTCTGACTCGGGGAGCGCATTCAGACTTTAGTAATGCATGTGAAAGAAGCAGCTGTGTTCACGCTCTGAGAAATGAGAGCGGATGCAGATGAGGACAAGATTCATTTCCACGCTAAATATTAACTGTTAAATTCCCTCCTGTTTTATAACGTACTCCTCCAACTGTTTATTTAGTCAGAAATTGGAGCTCTCGGATAATAAGCAACCGAAATGAGTGAAAACAACTTCAACGCTAGCTGTTGAATTTTGTTTGAATTTCCATACTTCAGGTGAATGTTTTCAAAGAATATATCGCCTTCTATATTTTCTCTTTTATTCCATTTTTGGTTCATTGCTTACAATCGGGGAGAAAATGAATGGACGTCAAAGAGCGAATAAATGGATTGATGGGGGAAAGAAGGCGAAAACATGGGATTTTTTTGGGGTTTAAAAATAAAAAGATGGATTAAAAAAAGTACAAAGCACTGGAGAAAAATGAGAGTATTGAGGAGATAACAGAGGCCATAGTGGATTGAAAAATGCTGAACAAAAGAGCAGACAGGAGAGGAAAAGACGGAGGTGCTGATAAGCCAATACCTGTATCGGTAATTGTGATCTGAAGGAACTGATATGGTTCTGCATGTTAAGATAATGGCCCAACACTGTGTGTGTGTGTCGGTGGCAGGACTCTAGCATGGACTGTATGTCATCATTGTTCCGGCACCCCCCAAATGTTGAGTTTTATTTCAGCGGATTTGTTTTAAAAAGAAACAAAGCTCGACAAGCAATTTTTGTTCCCTTAATTTAATATTTTGCTGAACAACCTCGTGAGACAATCGTAGTTTCAGGTGTACAACTCTTACTTTATGGTTTAAAAAGAGTACGGTAAGAGTTGTACACCTGTCAGGTAAAATTACAGTAGTGCCTTGAGATACGAGCTTAATGCGTTGCGGTGGAAATTCACTCGTATCTCAAATCATTTTTTTCCATGTAAAATAACTAGATACAAATTAATCTGTTCTCACCCTCCGAAAAAACACTGAAAAGTAGGATAATAGATTGAAAGAATACATTTCTCGCATATACGCCATATTTGTTGCTCAAAAAAATGATGACTGAATCGAGGTATGGCAAATTAGACTTGACATGCACGAAAGTCCATAACGCAATCAATGTTGCCGATATGGTCATTTATTTCAAAATAGAGAAAAAATAAACAAATGAAACACTTAAAAAGTCTGACGTCTGAATGAAATTCAAGAAGAAAAAAATGTATCTTGCATAAAATGTGAAAAAACTCTCTCGTGGCTGCCATTGCTTGCTCAGGGCACCGCCATCTTACCTAGTGATGACAAAAAAGACGCGCTACGGACACACTTCCTGGTTGTATTGGTCACATGACTTCCTTTTTGAATTTATCTATGTGCAGGCAACACCCTCTAGGAATGTCCAATCTAGCAGACGATCCTTTCGATTCTTAAAGTATCTCAGAAAAACCACATGCAATGATTTTTCTCAAGATTTTCCCTTCAAAGTAACGCATTTGTACTCCCTATTAAAACCATGAATATGGAGGTGAAAATTGTGAATCAGTGGGCGGCTTATATGAGAGAAATTGTAAAATTCAACGATTTTAAGGCAATTTTAAGGGTACGGCTTATACGCGGAGGCGACTAATACGCGAGAAAATACAGTACTAACAATGCTGTAAATTTATATAACCCAAAAAATACTGGTAAATATAATGATCTAGATTTTCCTCCTCTCTCTCTGTAGCAACCTCCTTCTAATTACCAGTCAGGTTATTATTGAGTGCTAAGTTATTGTCTTGCTGGAAGCTATGTGTTAAATAAACCCAGCGGAGTACATAATGAGAAAGGAAGACTGGCGTAAGGGGGGATAGACTGCAGATTTTATCTGTCAGAAACACCATACACACAATGCCCACTGGGAAGGAGTAAGTGGCTTTTCATAGTTCTTTTTAAGAATATCGCAATGGAATTTCTGTCATTTCTTACCCATGTATTGTGTGCATCGCCTGCTCCACCGATCGGGGTTGTCAAATATACGGCCCATTATTCTCAAAAATCAATCCCAAATACACCACTGGTAGAAAAAAAGTACAAAACAAGAAGCTCGCGATTGACTTGAATGTTACTTAAAAAAAAGACCTGCTAACCTTTTTACTGCTAACTACGTGCTTCCCAAACACAACTTGGTTGCCAACGAGCCAAGTTGGAGTCACAGCATGCATTACCAATGACTCACCATACTAAATCAGTACATTACACAAGGAATAAATGGTACTCGGACGTTTCGTCGAAAGACGTTTGGTCCCCGGACGTTTGGTCGCCGGGTTGTTACTGTTGAAACCAGCTCTCAAAATTATAATCATGAGAGAGAGAGAGTGAGTTTAATATCTAAATATCTAATATCAAAATATCAACAGTAAACTCTGTCATAATTTGACAGCGAGCGAACATGGCGACCAAACGTCCGGTCGACCAAACGTCTTTCAACGAAACGTCCGGTCACGGTAATAAATAGCGGCATTATACAACGAGCCACACGGGAAGTTTAGATCATTCAAGTGTAGCGAGTCATTGCGGGCCTGTAGAAAATAAGCCAATGTGCAATTCCAACTTGACATGTCTTGGGGGACGATGAGTAATACTGTATTTTCTTGCATATTCGCTGTATTTGTAGCATTTGTAGAATCGAGGGTACGGCTTATATGCGCACAAATTAGAGTTGACATGCACGAAACTGCAAACTGACAAAGACGAAATGCCATAACGTAAAACTGATGCAGTCATTTATTTCATAACAGAGAAAGGCTAAACCGATAAAATGCTTAACAAAATTTATTTAATTTATTTATTTAACTTCCTTATAATATTGTCCAAAATAATGTGCAATCCAGCAATCGATTTATACAGTATCTCAGAAATACCATGTGCGATGATTTTTCTTAAGATTTTCCCTTCAAAGTAACACATTTGTACTCCCTATTAAAACCATGAATACGGATGTAAAAATTGTTCATCAGGGGGCGGCTTATACGAGGGAAATCGTAAAATTCAACGATTTTAAGGCAATTTTAAGGGTGCGGCTTATACGCGGAGGCGGCTAATATGCAAGAAAATACGGTAACTGGAGTTAGGCTGAACTCCGAATGTTCTCCACTCATTGATTGCTAAATTGTTGCTAACTTTTGACTGACTTTTCCCATTGACTTTTGGCTAGTGTGTGTTCGGTCCTCCCTGGCTGCGTCTAATCAAACAAAAACTTGCAGACCCCTGCAGGGAGACAGGGACTTTGATTTTATCATATTTTCCTTTACGCTTGTAGATTTTCAATCAATCTTAAGGCATATAGATAACAATAGCAACCTATATTTTTCATATTGAACTGACACATGAACTCATTTATTTCCTATTTTTCATGTAGTTTTACTGCGCCATGATGGTGGAAGCATGAACCACATCAGAATACTTTATTCTTCGCCTCAGTTTGTGCGGACTATGCATCTGTTTTGATTTTACGTTCAACAGCCCTGATAATTATGATGAATCGTGTTCCTAGTGTGTGTAGGTTTCCCAAGTTAAATCTGTCTTAATGCTTCACAGTGCTGTTAACATATCTTGGATTATTCATTTTTTTTACTCTGGGATGAGTTTGCACAAACATGCTATCCATCGCATCTGGTGTTCTACATTTGTTTCACTTTCTTGTGCAGGCCGTGTGTTTCGTTGTCATTCGTTAAATGTGTCAACACAAGCACAAATTGTTGTCTATTTTTATATGTTCGCCTGATGCACCCATCCTTATTTAAAAAGCTGATGAATACAGTTAATACATTGACACTTAGGTTATGTTTGAATCTTGCAGGCTCAAGAACTCCAGAAGAAAGATTTACGACTGAAAGCACTAGAAGCGTTTTACAAGGAGCAAGTGGCACTACTGGAACAAGGGGTAAATATACGCTCATTAATTACGTTTTATTAAGATCACCTTAAGAGCAAAGCTATACATTAGTACAGTGGTACCTCGAGATATGAGCTTAATTTGTTCTGGGCCTGAGCTTGTATGTTGATTTACTCGTAACTCAAATGAACGTTTCCCATAGAAATGAACTCAAAACTAATTATTTCGTTCCAACCCTTTGAAAAAACACCCAAAACAGGATATTGGATTGGCAAAACATTTTTATTTGTTCTAATTCGCCATCTATTAACAAAGTAACAAATGACTAGTGGTTTAATAGTACTAAAATGTGTTAAATAGTACTAAAATTAGATGGATTTCGCAGAGACTTTTTGCACGGCAACGCGCTCGTAACATAACATAAACAAATTATTTGCCCCGCCTCCATCCTGACTTTCAGGTGCAACCTATCGAGGGTTGTTTGCTTTTGTAGTCCCTTCAAAATATTCCGAAAATGATGCACACAAATGTCCTCACAATAGGATAACGCACGACCACTTGCCAACGAGAAGTAGTATATACGCCATACGCACTGACTAACGGGAAAAAAAATACTGAAAAAATTCAAGGCTCTACCCAGTGCTCGTAGAGACATTCCACGAGGGAGTTGCGACCAGAGAGACAGTGGCCATGATGTTTTTATGAGCAGCCTCTCGTGTCCGCTGTATGCTCGTATATCAAAATTTGTCTCGTATCTCAAGATAACTATTTGTCTGAAATTTTACTCGTATCTCAAATTGCTCGTATGTCGGGGCACTCGTATGTCGAGGTACCACAGTATATACATTCAATATCTTACAAAAAAGAGTAAGTAAAGCAAACACAACTGATGTTTCTGCAAATGTGAAAGATCAGAGATTTTAGCAACAGTCCGCCACTGCAGGGAGCCTTATTTGTGTTCATACCCTTTCAACTCTATGACATTTACTGGACAGAAAAAAAGGGGGCTTTCTCAACAGGTGCCAACCAATAAGAACCTTTATATGGCCTTTAGTTGGAAAGCAATTCCTCCCACTGCTATGTAACTAGTAACATTTTGCAGC
Source organism: Stigmatopora argus (assembly GCF_051989625.1). Lineage (NCBI taxonomy): Eukaryota > Metazoa > Chordata > Actinopteri > Syngnathiformes > Syngnathidae > Stigmatopora > Stigmatopora argus. The sequence continues at coordinate 28,605,231 of NC_135387.1, forward strand.
AAACAGTTAAAGTATACACACTTCTGTTCCAAAGTAAGCTGTTTGTTCTATTGAAAAAGAAATGGTAAGTATTAATATTATTACTACACATATATACAATTGCACATACCCTAGTATAGGGGTGCAAATTACGTTAATTGCCAAGGTATATCACCTGAGAGTAAGTTTTGATCCTTTCTTTTAGTTTATTTTTAGATTTTACAACATGCTTTTTGAACTAAAATTTGATTTAAAAAAATGCAATTATTGATTTAAAAAGGGATAAATCAGGAAATATAATATACATTATACAGTGGTACCTCGACATATGAGCAATTTGAGATACGAGTAAAATTTTGAGCAAATATTTATCTTGAGATACGAGACAAATTTTGATATACGAGCAGACAGCGGACGCGAGAGGCTGCTCATAAGAACATCATGGCCACTGTCTTTCTGGTCATAACTCCCTCGTTTAATGTCTCTACAATCACTGGGCGGAGCGTTGCATTTTTTCAGTGTTTTTTCCCGTTGGTCAGTGCGAGTGGCGGAGCGATTGCTAATACGAAAGGAGTCAATACTACTCATTGGCAAGTGGTCGTGCGAGTGACTGGACATTTGGTCGCCGAACGTTTGGTCGCCCGGGTGAATATAATTTTGAGAGCTGGTTTCAACAGTAGATATTTAGATATTAAACTCTCTCACTCATGAATATAATTTTGAGAGCTGGTTTCAACAGTAAACTCTCTGTCATGTTGTCAAACGTCCGGGCGACCAAACGTCCGGGCGACCAAACGTCCGGGCGACCAAACGTCCGGGCGACCAAACGTCCGGGCGACCAAACGTCCGGGCGACCAAACGTCCGGGCGACCAAACGTCCGGGCGACCAAACGTCCGGGCGACCAAACGTCCGGGCGACCAAACGTCCGGGCGACCAAACCTCCGGGCGACCAAACGTCCGAGTACCGTCGTGCGTTATCCTTTTGTGAGGACAATTGTGTGCATCATTTTCTGAATATTTTGAGGGGAATACAAAAGCAAACAACCCGGGGCAAATAGAGCCAACCCGGGAGAAGAAAGGTATCAAAATTTACGACAAAATTAGAATTCAGTTTAGTGTAAGGTTAGAGTATACTTATTTTTGATTGTCTGCATCGTAATCCAAATTCATTTAAATTTGTTTATCTTATGTTACGAGCGCGTTGCCGTGCAAAAAGTCTCTCACTCTCTGTTTCTCTCTCTCTCCCCTCCGCGAAATCCGTCTTGTATATACATATATAATATAACCTAACCTAATCTTCATTTGTATTTGATCCTAAAACAGAGAGTCAGCACTCATAATTTACTTTCTCGGGCCGCACAAAATCATGCGGCGGGCCAGATTTGAAACCTGTGCCTTAGAGGGAATCTTAGCATCACAATTCTGGTGTCAGATCTGAGACTAAAATTTCATTTGCAGCCGGTTAGCGAAACCCAGGCCTTGGAAGACTGGCAGCTTGGCATACGGGTGCTACAAGCTGTGTTTGCTATTGAGCCTCGAATGTTTGTTGATACACCCCTCAGCGGGTGCAGCTATGAAGGACAGAAAGAGAGAGAGCGAGCAATTTAGCATTTTTTTCCATCCATTGTATAATCAGGTGTGCCACATTTCTGTGCCTGTACGCGGGGCTCATTGTGCTACGAGATTACACTACGGTTTAGTTTATTCGACTTTGCAAAATGTTCTCCTTACAAGAGTTTAGATGCATTAAATCAGAAATGAGTTCTACACGCACACACTTCACTTTACCTTTGCTTTTATCGACACAATCTTATTAAAATCACTCATATATTGCAGTTTTGGATGCTAAACATTTAAACGAGAATTTTAAGTTTGCTATGCCCTACTTTTCTGAAAAGGAGGTTTCACTGTTATTGCTACGATCCATCCTTTCAGTTGGTACTTTTTTGGTTTGAATATTTGGAAAAGATGCAGATTTAAGATTAGCAGAATGAAACTACAGTCAAGGATTTCCCCCACTTTTGGAACTGTGGCCAATTTTTCATGTTGTTGGGGAAAATAATGACAAAACCAAAACTATGTATAAACTTTTATTAAGATGTAAGAGCCTATAGAGTCATTTATTGGATTGGATTGGATAACTTTATTCATCCCGTATTCAGGAAATTTCGTTGTCACAGTAGCAAGAGGGTGAGGATGCAGGAATAGGAAAGGCATTTTAGACATAAATAGATAGGTAATAAGTAAGTTAATAAATAAATACATTAATAAATATATAAATAAATAACCGTTTTGCTGAAATATATATATTTATATTTAGATATACACACGTGTACACACATATATACATACATACACATAGATGCACAATTTGGACTAGTAACTTAAATACTATGAGCAGCAATTAGTCCGCATTTGATTAATCACCTCTGACACACATACAAAACACAAAAAAAAATGGCCTCTGTGGATATACATTGCTAAAATATACCACATTTTCTCGCATATTAGCCCCATCCCCGTATAAGCCGCACCCATAAAATTGCCTTAAAATCGTTGAATTTTACAATTTCTCTCGTATAAGCCGCCCCCTGATGAACAATTTTTATATCCGTATTCATGGTTTTAATAGGGAGTACAAATGTGTGACTTTGAAGGGAAAATCTTAAGAAAAATCCTGAGCGAGCAATGGGAAGCACAAGTGAGTTTATTCACGTTTTATGCAAGATACGGTTTATTTTTTTCTTGAATTTCATTCATAAACGTCAATATGATTATCTTTTTCTATTTTTCTATTTGGTTTTAGTCTTGCGTTATGGCGTTTCGTCTTTGTCACCTTGCAGTTTCATGCTTTTCAAGTCTAATTTGTGCGCATATAAGCCCTTGATTCAGTCACTTTTTGAGTGCATATAAGCCCTTGATTCAGTCACTTTTTTGCGACAAATACGGCATATATGCGAGAAAATACGGTACCCATAAAATTGCATCCTGATCCATCCATGAATAAAAGAGAACTAGATAAAAAATGAATTTATACACATCGCCAACAACATTAACATGAGTAGCGAATTGACATGCCGTCTGCCTAAATAGTTTATCTGACTGATTTTTGTCTTTTTGTCTGTATAGAATTTGGAAATCTATGAACAGAGCAAGGAGAAATTCCACCAAGCTGCATCCGAAACAGAATCAAACGTGAGGTAAGATACACACAATTTTTCTCTTTCTGGAAAAAATCCTTAGGGCACTGACCACACACATCTACCACCCACACACCAGCCTGGCTAATAAGCAGTCATAGATATGGATCTTTTCTTTTCCTCATTTTGTAACCGGTTAAATGTCTGCATTCTCCAGGGCAAACCTGGCTAATATGATAAGTGTTTTAATTGGTAACTTTAATTAAGCAGAGTTAAACAATGCACTCACTCCCTCTGGTTCCGGCATTTCACCGTGGACCTTTCATAAACCACAACCTGGAGAAATCTCAATTCTTACGAATGGCGATCACTATTTTAAGTTTCAGGGATCCCCAATTGAGCGCCATCATTTAATTTTAGAAGTTGGTTTGGAATGTGGGCAAAAATACATCTGAACCAAGCCCAGTTAAGTTTTGGAAAAGTATGAAGTGCCACCAAACGAGGCCACACAAATATCCTATCCGGACATTCCACTATGACATCACTTTGATAGAGAATGTATTGCGTAATGCAAAAGTCTAAGGGCAAAAAAACCATTCTTTTTTCTGGAAAACACTTGGTGTGATAAATAATGAGTGTCTTGCAGTAGTACTTTTACACAGGTTGGGCATTTATATTTAAAGCATGGAAAACTTTCTGTCTTTCACACTTGTAATTTGTATTTAACACCAGATTGCCATGCTTGTCTCATACCTTATACGTTTTTCCCCATAATATCTATGTTTTTGATCATTTCAAATTGTGTACGCCGTATAACAACATTTGTACGGGATTTTTTTAAAGTATGTTTTTCGTAAAACAGCTCTGGTTTTACCCATTTCGGCTCTAATCTGGATCGTCTCGGTCCCTGGTAGCAGACGAAAACATCATTGACTACTAATAATCATGCTTTAAACATGATATGTACACGCGCATTCCACTTTCATACGTCAACCATTTAACTAAATTTTGCTTAGTTTGGATCAATATTTTAGGTGTCTTCTTAACAATGAATAGCAATAGATTTGGTCCAGCAAAAAAAAACAAGGAGACTGACTCACTGACTACCATACCTGGCAACTTATACGTTTTCGCGTATTTTATAAGTTTTTTGATCATTGCAAAATATGTATGCCGTATAACAACTTTTGTACGGGATTTTTTAAGTACCGTATTTTCACGACTATACGGCGCATCGTATTTTTAGCCCCAGTGTCAATAACGAGTGCTATTTCTGTATTTTACACACACAAAGGACGCACCGTTTTTATAGACGCAGCCAGGCATGGCAAAACATACACCAGCTTAAACATACACGCTACACCCACACGCTAAAAACACGTTTTTAAAAAGGCAACGGAAGAAAAACTACATATAGCGCGTCAGCTAGCAATGTACCCAGACAGTCAAGCTGTCAACATCCTACATCGACATCTACAGGATATTGAATTCAGTCCATACTGATTGGGCACTTTGGAGAAAATTTTAGACTGTTAGGTGCAGCCCGTGACCGGACGTTTGGTCGCCCGGTCGTTTGGTCGCCCGGACGTTTGGTCGCCCGGACGTTTGGTCGCCCGGACGTTTGGTCACCCGGACGTTTGGTCGCCCGGACGTTTGGTCGCCCGGACGTTTGGTCGCCGGATGTTTGGTCGCCCGGGTGAATATAATTTTGAGAGCTGGTTTCAACAGTAGATATTTAGATATTAAACTCTCTCTCATGAATATAATTTTGAGAGCTGGTTTCAACAGTAAACTCTGTCATGTTGTCAAACGTCCGGCGACCAAACGTCCGGGCGACCAAACGTCCGGGCGACCAAACGTCCGGGCGACCAAACGTCCGGGCGACCAAACGTCCGGGCGACCAAACGTCCGGGCGACCAAACGTCCGGGCGACCAAACGTCCGGGCGACCAAACGTCCGGGCGACCAAACGTCCGGGCGACCAAACGTCCGGGCGACCAAACGTCCGGGCGACCAAACGTCCGGGCGACCAAACGTCCGGGCGACCAAACGTCCGGGCGACCAAACGTCCGGGCGACCAAACGTCCGGAAGACCAAACGTCCGGCCACCAAACGTCCGGCCACCAAACGTCCGGCCACCAAACGTCCGAGTACCGGTGCAGACTATGTGAGGAAATATGTGCCGTGCTGCATTTGTATGTTTTTTTTATTGCTTTATTAGGGAAATTGCAGGTTGACAGGTACGTTGTCTCAAGCAAATAGTCAATATTTCTACTGCGTTTATGTTGATTTTATGGCAGTCTATAACATGGCATAACCTGTACTTTAGGTAAGTCTTTTACTCGTTATGATTAAGAGGTATAACATAAGAGGTTTGTTTGTATTTACAAATGCACCTGAATTCCCTACTTGTAGGTTTTTACATTTTTTCACCTTAAATGACGATTATTTTTTCTAGACAGTTTTAAGCTAGGATTAGAAATAAATAACAATGCATGACAAAGACGCTTTAAGTATTTTGAGAATTCTCTGAAGCACAGCAGCATTACACACATTTTGTCGTTGACTGGAGTGAACAAAATGGCATCTAACCAATAATCTGTAGTCAAAGTGAGGAAATTAAATACAGTAACAATGTGGTTTGGCACTGATAAGCGTCTGTTTATTAATCACTCCATAAACTATGACAAATAGTCTTTCAGTTGCGGTGATGTGTTTTTGTGTCTTTCAACTTTTCTTTTCTTTTAATTCCCAGCTCTCTTATTTTCCAATTTCACTTCTCTTTGTCTCCCTAAGCTCTTCTGCATGGTTCACAAGTCTGAGGCCTCTGTGTTCTGTTCGCCTCCCCTGTTGCCGTCAGAGATTAAAAATAACAGGCAACACTGTTAATTAAGTATCCAATCTCCCTGTTTATATTTTGCCAGATCAGTCACAGAGAACATACGGAAGATACACTCACCAATTTTATGGCCTGACGGGATGTCAGAAATTTTCCTTTATAACGTCCTTACTGAAGAAGAAAAAACAAATCAAAGCTTCACTTAAAAGAACCTAGTCTTCGAGTTATTCCTACATTAGCGAAGTCACCCACATTTCCGCATAAATAGGATTTCACCAGTGGCGGGCCGTCAGGGCCTTCAAGGCCTTCTCTGCTGGCCTAAGAAATATCTGAATCATATATTATATTTTGTCCATCAACACTTATTAAATAATTCCAAATTGACTGTTAGCTTCCTTTCATTGCTTTCCGCCCCTGGTTGCACTGCTTCCAGATTTATGTTTTCATATTGAAGCATTTAACCAATCACATTTCAGCCATTATTTGTTGCCAGGGTCAGAAATCTGCCTCAAGGCCTTCACAATCAGTTCTGCAGGCTCTGCTGCATTAAACAAGCGTCGATAAGACTGTTGCTTTAACCAATCAGATTTCGAGTTGGCAACACCACAATGCCTTGTCGCAGGCGTAGGGATACGTCATCGCTTTCACCAACTATGATTGGCTAGTGATTGGCCAGAGCTACCAAACTGTATCTGGAGCGGGCTGCACAAGCAAATATATTATTGTGTTGATTTAAAGCCATTTTCAAGACGGACTATGCCAGAAATACAACAGGACAGGCTCGACTTTCAGTATTAGCTTCGATGGCGATAGAAAAGAAGGAAGAAAGAAAGGAGGATGGATATTGTGTACATTTAAAAAGGATTTTTGGTGAGTAAAATATGGCTATATTCCGAAATAATATTTCAATTGTGGGCCCGGTTCTGATATCTGAAAAGCTCCAGTGTTTGTATTTAAGCTCCAGTGTTTGTATTTAATCACTAAATGCTGCTAGGAAGTGGATTTTACCCCATATTTCAGTGCAATTTTTGCCGTTTCGCCATTGACGTCCATCGCTACCCCATATTTCAGTGCAATTTTTGCCGTTTCGCCATTGACGTCCATCGCTACCCCATATTTCAGTGCAATTTTTGCCGTTTCGCCATTGACGTCCATCGCTGTCTTTTCCCGGGGAGATCACCCCCCGTGAAATCAAGTTAACGCGGCCCGCGAACCAACCCGAGTCTAACATCCTTGCACTACGTAGTGAAAGCTTTGAATCAAATTATACCTGTGTAATGACAATAAAAACATGAATTCAATTCAATTGTCCTCCGTTATTTTTGTTACATTTTCTCGCATATTAGCCGCATCCCCGCATAATCTGCACCCATAAAATTGCCTCCGTTATTTTTGTTACATTTTATATCAACTTTGCGGGAATCGTATTCACTACGGAAAACTCCGAAAAGGTAACAAGGGTATTTTATCAGCACTTAACAAGTTAAAATTACCTCAGTAGCTCCTGTAATTAAAAAGCCAATCAAGGCCCGACAAGGATGAACATGGACACCTGCAGCAACTTTCACGCCGTGTGTAAATTGAAGCCTTCAGAAAGAATTTCAGTTTGTGTAGCTTGTAAGACATGTTTTTTTCCGTCGTTTCTACTGGTGCAGCCATTTTATCTTATTAATACGTTCCCTCACGCTATCAGCAGCCTTTGGCTTCACTGCTGAAGGCCATTTATTTCAAATTAAAAGACGACTACTTATCTGTGGCTTGCGATATTTAAAAATGGTGCTTTGGTGTCTTCTATTTTTGGGGGGTAAACGTGATGTGTGAAATTGTGGAAAGTAAGAAAACAAAGAACTCGAAAAGCAGATTAAATTCAAGCAAAATTGACCATCTTTAAAAATGTTGGGATAAAAAAAAGACGTAATCTTATACCTTGCTTTCTTCATTTTCTTTTTTTAGCAATATCCCTCGTACATAAATGAACGCTACTGTTGTACGGTTTGTGATAACGTACAGATGTGCCGCAATTAAAATGCTCAGGTCCGCCCTCCTCCGGATATGAAAAACTAAAGGAACCTTTAATTTGTTTTCCAATTAAATCTGGAGTTAAATACTCTCCACAGAATTGCAGTATGCCTGCGCTAATTGGATGTGTTGGCACGCTGACTAGATAGCGCGTGTCATCTACGATACTCCGTGTGCTTGGGCTGTCTAACTAACTACAGTGGGCGTGCATATATAACTTGTTGATCTCGGCTTCAATCAGTCAGTCTCCATTAGAAGGACGTACCCAGGCAGTCTGCTGTTGTTAACAATCGCACCGATAGACGGGCTAAAACCAATTATTTTACAACCCACGTCGCTAATTAAGCGAGGCTAATTCAGTCTGTCAAAGCCCACTTTTCTGCTCTATTCGATCAGAATTATCCTTTTCTCTCCGTAAGATGTTATTTTGCCCTAATTGCATTATTTGCAGGGAAACACGCGCGGTCCTTGCCACACATTCAGTTGCTAAAATGGGTTGCGTGGGTGGAAATGGTATTTTTCTTTGCCTTCAATTCATGAATTGTTTCAGCAGATTTCTTTCCGCCTCTCCGAGACAACATGGCACAAAGGAGGGGTAAAATCTAATCGTATGGGTGTATGGGAGTCTGTTGAAATTCATTTTGCGTGAAAAGATACTTTGGTGGAACCTGGGTATGCATACACACCAGTGGCGGTCCGTGCATTTTCTCGTAGCGCCTTCAACGGGTAAAATCCACTTCCTAGCAGCATTTCATGATTACATACAAATACTGGAGCTTTTCAGACATTACAACCGGGCCAGGGGGGTGATTTCCCCGGGAAAAGACAGCGATGGACGTCAATGGCGAAACGGCAAAAATTGCACTAAAATGGGGTAAAATCCACTTCCTAGCAGCATTTAGTTATTAAATACAAACACTGGAGCTTAAATACAAACACTGGAGCTTTTCACATATCAGAACCGGGCCCACAATTGAAATATTATTTAGGAATATAGCCATATTGTACTCACCAAAAATCCTTTTTAACTGTACACAATATCCATCCTCCTTTCTTTCTTCCTTCTTTTCTATCGCCATCGAAGCTAATGCTGAAAGTCGAGCCTGTCCTGTCGTATTTCTGGCATAGTCCGTCTTGAAAATGGCTTTAAATCAACACAACAATATATTTGCTTGTGCAGCTCGCTCCAGATACAGTTTGGTAGCTCCGGCTAATCACTAGCCAATCATAGTTGGTGAAAGCGATGACGTATCCCTACGCCTGCGACAAGGCATTGTGGTGTTGCCAACTCGAAATCTGATTGGTTAAAGCAACAGTCTTATCGACGCTTGTTTAATGCAGCAGAGCCCGCAGAACTGATTGTGAAGGCCTTGAGGCAGATTTCTGACCCTGGCAACAAATAATGGCTGAAATGTGATTGGTTAAATGCTTCAATATGAAAACACACATCTGGAAGCAGTGCAACCAGGGGGAAAAGCAATGAAAGGAAGCTAACAGACAATTTGGAATTATTTAATAAGTATTGATGGACAAAATATAATATATGATTCAGATATGTCTCAGGCCAGCAGAGAAGTCCTTGAAGGCCCTGACGGCCCGCCACTGATACACACATACATACCATATTTACTCGCATATAAGCCGCATTTGTCGGACAAAAAATGATGACCAAATCAAGGGTATGGCTTATATGCGCATAAAAAGACGACATGCACAAAACTGCATGGTGACAAAGACAAAACGCTATAACACAAGAGAACGTGGCCGATACGGTTATTTATTTCAAAATGGGGAAAAGATAAACAGATACAATGCTAAACAAAATGTATTTTGACATCTATGAATTAAATTCAGGGGAAAAAACAGCCTATCTTGCAATAAACTTGCTTGTGCCTGTCACTGTTCCCTCAGGGCGTCGCCTTCTTACCTAATTAAACGTGCTCCGATAGATGTGTTCGTAGCGTTTACCATGTAAACACATCCCAATAGTTGTTAAGGCTGATTGAACCTCTTGCGGTCGATCGTTAAAAAACTAAAAGAAACCCACTAGAGAGAACATGCAAACTCCACACAGGTGGACCAACCTGGATTTGAACCCAGGACCCCAAAGCTGTGAGGCTAACACGTTAACCACTCATCCACCGGGCCTCCTCAAACAACCAATAATTTAGAAAATGGAAATGATAGAAGTTGTCTTTTAGCCTGACACTTTGTCTGTGAATATTATAACAAAGGGTCCATTTTAAACGATTATATAAAACGATCCATTATTAAACAAGTAAAGAAAACAATGTTATGAAGTCATGTTCAAATACGAAGCTGCAATAACAAAGGATCAACACAAATAAAAGTCAATAAAGGTCTCCGTTAAAAGCTAAAATAAAAAAATTGATGTTTTTTGTGGCTCTGTAGCAATCACCACCATTAACCCAGCTCAAATGTATTCACCATATCATATATTTCTCTTCTTTTTTGTGCGTCTGTTGCAGGTCTCGGAATACTGATGCCGTGTGCCCTGGCCTTCAAGCTCAGATTCTATCATGCTACAAGGTCAATGGGCAGCAAACTTTAAAATGTTCAGATCTGGCCAAAGAATATATGCGATGCATCAATATGGCAAAGAGGGTAAGCGCTTTCTTTTAATGTTTTTTTTTTTTAACATCCAGCCGTAGATAGAAAAATAAACACTTGGTCTAACTTCCTTTTTGCACGGCAACGCGTTCGTAACATGACATAAACATATTTAAATGAACTTGGATTACGATGCAGACACACTCAAAAATAAGTTTAATCGAACCTAACACTAAACTTAATTCTAATTTTGTTTTACATTTTGATACCTTTCTTCTCCCGGGTTGGCTCTATTGGCCCCGCCTCCACCCTGACTTTCAGATGCAACCTATCGAGGGTTGTTTGCTTTTGTATTTCCTTCAAAATATTACCAAAATGATGCACACAAATGTCCTCACAATAGGATAACGCACGACCACTTGTCAACGAGTAGTATATATACTCCTCTCGTATTAGCGAACAAGCTCCGCCATTCGCACTAACTAACGGGAAAAAATGTAATGCTCCGCCCAGTACTCGTAGAGACATTACACGAGGGAGTTGCGACCAGAAAGACAGTGGCCATGATGTTCTTATGAGCAGCATCTCGCGTCCACTGTCTGCTCGTATATCAAAATTTGTCTCTTATCTCAAGATAAATATTTGCCCAAAATTTTACTCATATCTCAAATTGCTCGTATGTCGGGGGACTCGTATGTCAAGGTATTACTATATTACTTTTTAGCACTCAAATTGAACTATTACCTCTGTGTTCTACTTTTAGCTTTTTTACTACCCATTTGGAGACAGTGTTGAACTTCCAAAAAGCCAGGCAAGATGTGCATGAGGTTCATAGAAAGCCTGTTTAAATAGCGATTAAAACAAAAATGGAGGTATTTGAATTTGAATGTGGCCAAACAAAGCCAGGCCTTCCTCCATGCAACCACTCGGTACCGCTTTATTTGACCGCCAGATCATCTGAATATATTAAATGTGTTCGTATTTGTCAAACAAGTAGGCAACGGAAGGACAGAATATGTATTTTTTCTTCTTCTTTGAAACTCCCACATGTTATTTTCTAATGAGCAAGTTGGGGGACGAGCCTGTACATCTCAGTGGTCTTGCTGTGGCACTACAATCTGTACAAAACGCAATGTGTACTGCATGCTAAATCACAAAGACCCTGCAGAAATAAATGAGACAGACAACCTCTGCGAATCATTATCCTCGGCGCAGCGCCTCTGACATGACACCGTGATACACACATATACACACATAAATATAGAAGTCAAACACAATGTCCATACATTGATAATTCTTCCGGCATTTACATATATTCATCCTTCCATGGACACCAATGCTCAACAATTTTAGCTATATTGTCAGAAAATCGAGAATCCTCCTTGGACAGATGGATAGTGGAAACTTAAATTCAATTGAATTGAATGCTTTTATTGTCATTATACAGGTATTAGGAGATTTAAAGCTTCACCACAAAGTACACAAATAACTACAACAAACAAACAGACAATGACCGTATTTTCTCACATATTAGCCGCCCCCCGCGTATAAGACAATGTTACAATTTCCCTCGTATAAGCCATACCCTCAAAATTGTTGAATGTTACAATGTCCCTCGTATAAGCCATACCCTTAAACTCGTTGAATTTTACAATCTCCCTTGTATAAGCCATACCCTCAAAATTGTTGAATGTTACAATTTCCCTCGTATAAGCCATACCCTTAAACTCGTTGAATTTTACAATCTCCCTCATATAAGCCATACCCTTAAAATCATTGAATTTTACAATTTCCCTCATATAAGACGCCCCCTGATTCACAATTTTCCCCTCCATAGTCATGGTTTTAATAGGGAGTACAAATGTGTTATTTTGAAAGGAAAACCTTTAAGAAAACTCATCGTACGTGATATTTCTGAGCTACTGTATGAATCGAAGGAATCGTTTATTGGATTTGTGAAAGGGTGTTGCCTGCAAGTAGACAAATTCAAAAAGGAAGTCAAGTGAGCAATACAACCAGGAAGTGTGTCCGTAGCGGTCTAATTTGTCATCCTAAGTAAGGTGGCGGCACCCTGAGCGAGCAATGAGTTTTTCACGCTTTATGCAAGATACGTTTTTTTTCTTACTTGAATTTAGACGTCAAAATAACTTTTGTTTAGCGTTTTATTTGTTTGTCTTGAGAATCTTGAAACATGGATAGTGGTTGTTGAGAGACAGCCAATGAGAGCCTAGTAGAGGGTAGCAAGGTTTTTCCAAAATAAAATAACGGATAAGGAAATGCATTTACTTTTTGAGGGATTTTTTAACTTGGATCTTTTTCGTATGTCAAGGCCCTCATTTGCATATAAAAATTTTGTAACCTGAAAATTTCGTACCTAAAGGCATTCATTCGTAAGTAGAGGTATGACAGTGAAGTTTTACTTTTACGCAACGCCAACTTTTACCGGTGTGAAGCTAAGTAGTTGATAATGAGGCAATCAAATGAGGGAATTGAGAAGGAAAAATGGGTTTGAGATGCAGGACAGACCGGTGTGAAATGTAATTGGAACACAACATAATGATTGTACCTGTACATGTGTTCGTGACTTGTCAAAAAACAGATCAATTAATATGATGAAAAATGCTGGGGAAGGTGTCCCTAAGCAATTGAAGCAACCGCAGGGGGGAAATAGTTCACGCTGATTTTTTTTTTACAGTATAGTTGGCAGCACAAGGTTTTAAGCAGAACTCAAACATTAATTATTTGGATTTAAAATGGGATTTTTATCTTCCAAATGATTGTAAAATATTTTTTTCTAGTTTTAGAAATAATATTTAGAGTGCATAAAACAATATGAAGTCACGTATAGTTAAAAAAAAGTGTAAATAGACACAGGAGTGCAACGTTTCCACAGTTACAAAAGACATTTCAATTTATTTGTGTTTAAATTTCATCATGGGGAGTGTCAGACAATTTTCTCAAACTGTTGGTTCTTCCAAACGAGGATTTAAAATGTGCTGGGAGGCGTCCCAATCTGACATGAACCTTCATCATTCTAAGCCTCTGTTGTTAAATGTGCACAGCCTTCCTTCTTTTTCATTTTTTTTTCATTCTCATTATCAGCCCACCATCTTTGTCCCATTCCCCCATTATCACTTCACTTTTCTTTCTCTTTTTCCCGCAACCTTTTGTTGCTCCGCCGCATGCTATCGAAGAGTCAAATCTACCACCTCTTTTGTGCCTTTTCTGGCCTTCAAATACCGCAATGTTCCCAAACAAGAAAGAGAAAAGGTGTACAGATGGGGAGGCATTTTTGCACACCTCACTGATTGAACCCGAACCTCTCAACATCGGCCATTTTCTCCCCTTATTAACGATTGCAATTCCCCTTATTAAGTGATAATCTCATCTTTATCTTCGCTTTATCTTCACTAGTGTCGCAGGGGGTGCTGGAGCCTATCCCAGCTGACTTGGGGCTAGAGGCGGAGGACACTAAATCACGTGTCAAAGTTGCGGCCCTGGGGCCAAATCTGGCCCGCCGCATCATTTTGTGTGGCCCGGGAAAGTAAATCATGAGTGCCGACTTTCTGTTTTAGGATTAAATTAAAATGAAGAGTATAAATGTATATTAAATTTCCTGATTTTCCCCCTTTTGAATCAATAATTGTAATTTTTTAATCCATTTCTTCTGTGTTTTTAGTTCAAAAATCATTTTGTAAAATCGAAAAATATATTTAAAAAAAGCTAAAATAAACATTGTTTTGGATCTATAAAAAACTGAATATTCAGGGCTTTTAATCCAGTTCTTTCAATCAATTTATAAAAAAAATCTAAATATTATATCTAAAATGGTCCGGCCCACATGAAATCGAGTTGACGTTAACGCGGCCCGCGAACCAACCCGAGTCTGACACCCCTGCTCTAAATCAGTGGCCAGCCAATGGCAGGGCACAATGAGACCTACAACCAATCACTCGTAGCTAGGGGGAATTTAGAGTGTCCAATCAGCCTATGATGCATGTCTTTGCAATGTGGGAAGAAGCCGGAGAAAACCCACGCAGGCCCGGGGAGAACATGCAAACTCCACACAGGTGGGTCGACCTGGATTTGAACCCAGGTCCCCCACTCGGAGGCCGACGCGCTAACCACTTAGCCGCCTGTTAAGCGATAATAAACCGTACAAATGCAACGCGGCACATATTTACTCACATAGGGCGCACTTAAAAGTCAAAAAAATTCTCCAAAGTGCCCAATCAGGATTGGATTGGATTGGATAACTTTATTCATCCCGTATTCGGGAAATTTCATTGTCACAGTAGCAAGAGGGTGAGAATACAGATACAGGCTGTAAAACACGAAAAACAAATAAGAGTGGACAGCGCTACTGCGACCGGCTGCCGCGTGACGGCGCCATCTTGGAGCATTATATTCAAGATTCTGTAGATGTCGCCGTATGACCCTGACAGCTTGAATGTCTGGGTACATTGCTTGCTGACGCGCTATATTTAAATAATGAAAAGGGTGAGATAGGAATGCGTTTCTGCATATCATGCTTAAAGCATGAAAATATTAGCAATTGACGATGACGTTTTCGTCTGCTACCAGTGACCGAGACGATCCGGATTAAAGCCAAAATGGCTAAAACAAGATCGTTTTTTACAAAAAAACGTACTTAAAATATCCCATACAAAAGTTGTTATACGGCATACACGATTTGAAATGATAAAAAAAACATAAAATACGAGAAAAAGGTAGAAGTTGACAACACATCTCGACGATGACCCTTGATAATTTCCCTTGCGTTAGCTTCGAGTTCCTTTGAAAGCCTCGTCCCTCGTCGTACGTTTGGTGTTTTGCTGCTTGCAACTTGCACAGGAAGCAGGTATGAGGAACTCAAGCCCCCCCGCTGAGATAAGAGAGTGCAGCAGTGGGGTTTCTCACAGTTTTTTTTCTTTCCTTTTTTTTTTATTTTGCACCCAAGCCACCGCATTATCAAAGTGGTCCATCGTTTTTTTCAAAGCCTTTGTCCGTTTTTCTATCTGCCTCTCATCTTCTTTTTTTTTAATGCCTCTTTTGTGATCGTACCCCGGTTCGAACCTGTAGTCCCAGAGAGATCAATTTCTCTTTCTTCTGTATCTTTCGTCAATAAATAAACAAATAGCATCACATTATTCTTCCCTTTTAATGGCTGTTTTGAGGACTTTCAACTGAAACTTTAAAATTGGTTCTGTGATGCTTTCCAATAGTTTGTCTAAAGCGCCTTCATTTTTTTTCTTCTCCCGTTTAATTGATTTTCTAGTGTTTGGCAAAGTGAAATGATCACGTGTTCTGCTATTGAATTGATTAGTTAAGATAAAAAAGAGATTTTAGTGTGGTTGAGCATGCTGTTGCAGCTGCAAAATACAATAAATGTCATTTATTGTATTTTGCAGCTTTTGCTTTTGAAAAAGCCTGTGATTGCTTGATAATTATCCGCAAGATGCCCTTGGGTACTTCATTTTTTTAATGGATAATGTGAAAACTAGGATTTTAATTTTTGACAGTCTTGAAAACCCTTTCATGTGCGTCATCTTTTTTCTGAGTGAATCCCTTAAATTTAGGACAAAAGTTGGTAAGGGTAATACGGTAGTCATGGATACCGCATTTTTCTTGCATATAGCCTGTATTTGTTGCTTAAAAAATGATGCCTGAATCAAGGGTACGGCTTATATGCGCACAAATTAGAGTTGTCATGCACGAAACTGCAAGGTGGCAAAGACGAAATACCATAACGCAAGACAATGCAGCCGATACGGTCATTTAATTCAAAATAGAGAAAAGATAAACTGAAAAAACACTTAACAGAAATTATTTTGACATCTATTAATGAAATTCAAGAAGAAGAAGAAAACGTATCTTGCATATAACATGAAAAAACACACTTGTGCCTGCCATTGCTCGCTCAGGGCGCCGCCATCTTACCTGGAGTTGACAAACTAGACAGCTACGGACACACTTCCTGATTGTACTGCTCTCGTAACTTTTTGAAATCCTGCAGATGATCCTTTGGATTCATACAATATCTCAGAAATACCATGTGCAATGATTTTTCTTAAGATTTTTCCCTCAAAGTAACACATTTGTACTCCCTATTGGAACCATGAATATGAAGGTGAAAATTGTGAATCGGGGGGCGTCTTATACGAGGGAAATTGTAAAAGTGTATGATTTTAAGGGTCTGGCTTATACGGCGGAAATTGTAAAATTTAACAATTTTTAAGGGTATGGCTTATACGAGGGAAATTGTAAAATTCAACGATTTTAAGGGTATGGCTTATACGAGGGAAATTGTAAAATTCAGCGATTTTATGGGTATGGCTCATACGAGGGAAATTGTAAAATTCAGCGATTTTATGGGTATGGCTTATACGAGGGAAATTGTAAATTCAATGATTTTAAGGGTATGGCTTATACGAGGGAAATTGTAAAATTGTATGATTTTAAGGGTCTGGCTTATACGGGGGAAATTGTAAAATTTAACAATTTTTAAGGGTATGGCTTATACGAGGGAAATTGTAAAATTCAACGATTTTAAGGGAATGGCTTATACGAGGGAAATTGTAAAATTCAACACTTTTAAGGGTATGGCTTATACGAGGGAAATTTTAAAATCAACGATTTTAAGGGTATGGCTTATACGAGGGAAATTGTAAAATTCAACGATTTTAAGGGTATGGCTTATACGAGGGAAATTGTAAAATTCAACGATTTTAAGGGTATGGCTTATATGAGGGAAATTGTAACATTCAACGATTTTAAGGGTATGGCTTATATGAGGGAAATAGTAAAATTCAACGATTTTAAGGGTATGGTTTATACGTGCGAGAAAATATGGTACTGGAATAATGTTTCTAAATGTGCACATTTTTCATTTTTATGCTGTTTCTGCAATTTTTTTTTCTTCTATTGACATCGGACACTGATCATAGTTTTTGTTTTTAACGTTTGCTCAATTTTCTCTGTTTTTGTTTATAGAAGTACACGGTGAACCAAGGATGAAGACAATACTAGTTTTTTAGTAAACCTCTGAAGTCTCATCTTTGATCATAAACCTGTGTTGAATTATGGGAGACTCAAACTGCCGTTAGCACGTTTTGATGTCGAAATGTTCTTTTATGCTATTTATCTCCGTTAACGTCCATTGAAATTACACTATAAATCTGCACTGCGGCTTTTTACGCTGCGCAAGGAAAAAAAAGTCAATATTGTGTTTGAGGTCTGACTCTACAGTTTCAAATCAATCTTTGACAACATCATTTGAAGCTATTTGCGCTATTGCAAACAGTGAAGACGCATTCAAGGTTCTTTCATGCGTCACATAAATGTCAAGTTCACTTTGCTTGTGAATTTCTGCTGCTACTTGGCGATAAAAAAGATGAATGTTTTTGGATTATGTGGAACATTATTATATTCAAATGCACTGCTTTAAAAATGTGTGCTATTCTATTTCACCCAGGAACATATGTTTGTCAAGGCCAGGGGTCGGCAATTTTTGGTGTCTATTCGGGATGCCAATCAAAAGGAACTACTCAGAACCATCGGTCATTTTGACAAAAAAAATTCAAGTTTAACAAAATATTAGTCACTTGATAATTGGCTCCTAAATCTCGCCGTACACATCACATCAGGTTAGGCCACTTTGAGCTTCAAACACGAGCGTAAGAAGACATCTGTCAGGTGTTAGCAGTCCTCGTTTTTTTATAAAGTTCATGCTAGAGAACATCTGCTCACAGATATGATGCGAAATTTGCCAGAATCCCAAATGCATACATTTCACGTGAGGGCCAAAAAACTCGATCCTACATTGCGACGGTGAGGTCTGAATTAATCCGGGTTGTTAGACAGATTTGCCATGGGCGTATGAGTGTTAGCGGTAAGATCGGGACGAAAAAAATCTGACCCGACGGGTCCAAAAACCCGACCCGGACTGAACCCGAGGAATTAACTTGATTTTCAGACTCGAGCCCAAAGCAAACCTGAAATTTAATATTTTATTTGTGAGGACTCGGAACTCCCGACCCAAGTCTGATAACAGATTAAAACCTGTCGTTTGTAACGAAATCTAAGTCAAACAAGACTGTGTAAACATCTTTAATATGATAATATAGATGTTTGACCATTTCAACTGTTTAAATGCCTGCTCAGCATCCAGGTTGGATTGGATAACTCAATTCATCCCGTATTCAGGAAATTTCATTGTCACAGTAGCAAGAGGGTGAGAATACAGGCACAGGAAAAGATATTTTAGACATAAATAAATAGGTAATAAATAAGTTAATAAATAAATACATACATAAATATATAAAAAAATAAAAAAAGCATTTTGCTGAAATAAATATGCATATACATACATATGCATACATATAAATATACATATACATACACAGATGTACATGTATACATACGGTTGGTCTTAACATTCAGCCATTTGTTTTGTTAAACAGCCAGTCTTTTTGAAAAAGTGCCACATTGACTACATTCATCGAGGCCAACACAAATTTCTCTAGCATATTCAACAATCAATTTGAAGCTTTTACAAAATTCAATCTTAACGGTACCGGTACGTGTTTAGTTTATCCTTAAATTCTTGCGACGTGAGCAGAGCATGCTTTGGCTCTGTGGCCCCGCCTCCAATTGCAATTATATTACAGCGCCTTCTCTGTTTTCTCCAAAATTCCAAATTATTTATTTTATAACAAGTATTCCTTAGTTTAGCATCCACACTTTGTTTTAGTATACATTTTTAAAACATTTATTTATTTAAAAAATAATTGGGGTCGGTCCAGGTTCAGGTTTTGGGCTCAAGATCTTAACTCTACTGAGTGTCGCACCTATTGGCAGATGTGATGCCTATTTTGGGTGACAGAAATAATACAACCATTGTATTTTCAATTAAACTATATTTAAAAATGGACAAACAATAATAAAATCTGATTTGATCCAATACTAATTACTTTGCAGCGTCACAGGTAGCCCCAACAGTTGGATGCAAGACCCACATTGGGGTTCTAGAACCACGAGTTGCTGACCTCTGGTCAAGGCGATGACTTGAGTATTGGATTATTTTATTTTATTAAAGTTTAAATGGCCTATTTTAACTTGTCAGTATTCCTTCGGTTAATAGAATCCACAAGGGTCCAATCAAAAGATTTTCAATGTTACATTCTAGTTTGTCAAAGTCTACCTAGTATAGAGTTGATTTGGTTCCAGTTCCGTCTTATCAGTCCAAAGAATGTTTTCCCTGAAACTTGCCCTGAAAATGTCTGGTTTGGGCTTTTTTAAAAGGATTTTTATGAGCTCTGTTCCTTGACACAAAAATTTATGACTGGACGTTTGGTCGAAAGACGTTTGGTCCCCGGACGTTTGGTCGACCGGACGTTTGGTCGACCGGACGTTTGGTCGACCGGACGTTTGGTAGAACAGACGTTTGGTAGAAGAGACGTTTGGTTGCCGGGTTCGCTCGCTGTCAAATTATGACAGAGAGGTTACTGTTGATATTTCGATATTAGATATTTAGATATTAAACTCTCTCTCTCTCATGATTATAATTTGGAGAGCTGGTTTCAACAGTAACAACCCGGCGACCAAACGTCCGTTCGACCAAACGTCCGGTCGACCAAACGTCCGGTCGACCAAACGTCCGGTCGACCAAACGTCCGGTCGACCAAACGTCCGGTCGACCAAACGTCCGGTCGACCAAACGTCCGGTCGACCAAACGTCCGGTCGACCAAACGTCCGGTCGACCAAACGTCCGGTCGACCAAACGTCCGGTCGACCAAACGTCCGGTCGACCAAACGTCCGGTCGACCAAACGTCCGGTCGACCAAACGTCCGGTCGACCAAACGTCCGGTCGACCAAACGTCCGGTCGACCAAACGTCCGGTCGACCAAACGTCCGGTCGACCAAACGTCCGGTCGACCAAACGTCCGGTCGACCAAACGTCCGAGTACCCAAAAATTAGGCGAACCCGAAAACACGTGCGCAAACACGAAGGCAAATCAACGAAGTTCTGGGTCTGCTTTTCAGCATTAGATTCCCGAATCAAGACATTTTGCAGAAACCTTTACTGTCAAGTGTCATAAAGCTTAGTTTCAGTCACTGCTCACGGGTCTTACAACAGGATTACGGCCCCAAAACAGCCAAAAACTAAGAATGGCGAAGAGGAAAACCGTTGGACTTTTCTGACGTTGCGGTCTGAGCCTGGATCTTAACATCACATGAAGCTAAAGCGTACCATCTGGAGAAGCCACCCTTCAAACCTGAGACAGCTGGAGTTGTTTGCTCGTGAGGAGTGGGCCAAAATGGCTGTTGACAGATGGAAAAGAAAATCTTATTGGCACTTGCAGAAATCGTTTGATTGCAGTGATTGCTTCGAAAGATTGTGTGGCAAAATATTAAGTTTTGAGTACCATCATTTTTGTCCGGGCCTGTTTTATTGCTTGCCTCCAATGAATTTGTCCGTTTTCCAATTAGGGCTCTTTCCTCACTCGGCTCCAGAGACCATCCAAAATTTTGGAGCTACTTATTCTGGCTTAATAAATTCCTCCTGAAGCGTCGCTGATAACAAGAACGAAGGAAACAAGGTAATCCTTTTAATATAATATTTTGTAATACGTGAATGTAAGACTGCATGTGAATTACACAGTGGTGGAGTCTGAACATTTACAAATGAAATAGAGCATAATAATCTTTTCTAATTGTTATTGTACTTGTTCTGGTCAACAATGGAATTTAAAAATACCTTAAAATGCTCACCCTGTGATTGGTTGGCCACTGATTGAGGGTGTCAGCAACCCCCCATGAAGATAAGCGGTTGAGAAAATGAATGTAAAACGCGCTATTGAAGAACACACAATCTTAAGTGCTTCCTAATCACAAGCCAATTTGTAGTGTTTTGTCTGTATTTCCGTATTTTCTCGCATATAAGCCGCATTCGTCGCTTAAAAAAATGATGACTGAATCAAGCTTATATGCGCACAAATTAATATTTAGATTTTTTTATATAAATTGATTAAAAGAGCTGGATTAAAATCCCTGAATATTCAGTTTTTTATAGATCTAAAACAATGTTTACTTTAGCTTTTTTAAAAATATTTTTAGATTTTACAAAATCATTTTTGAACTAAAAACAAAAAATGGCTTAAAAAATTACAATTATTGATTTAAAAGGGGGATAATCAGGAAATTTAATATACATCTATACTCTTCATTTTAATTTGATCCTAAAACTGAAAGCCGGCACTCATGATTTACTTTCCCGGGCCGCACAAAATGATGCGGTGGGCCAGATTTGGCCCCCGGGCCGCCACTTTGACACATGTTTACTAGACGATCCTTTTGATTTTTACAGTATCTCAGAAATACCACGTGCAATGATTTTTCTTAAGATTTTCCCTTCAAAGTAACACATTTGTACTCACTATTAAAACCATGAACATGGAGGTGAAAATTGTGAATCGGGGCGGCTTATACGAGACAAATCGTAAAATTCAACAATTTTAAGGCACTTTTAAGGTTTATAAAATAATGAAATGTATAAACATTTATATCTCTACCCTTGGCAGACCCATTTTTTACTAAGTATCTAAGGAAAGTTTTTCAGGTAGACCTGAGTGCTACGCTATTTAGAAAAGTCCATAATGTCATTTTTCGGCTCCTCGGTAATAGTTTGCGGGGAAATCATGTGGACCGCATTTCCATATGCTTTCTTTCCAGGCAGTTGACATGTTTGAGAACGAGCCAGCTGTGTGGAGGAGGTGACCACCCCTCTACTTGATTGACTCCACATAATGCATTTTACTCAAGTGGCTACATTTCCTTTCTCGCCGGCCGGTTTTACTCCGCTGTGGTGGTGGTAATTCGTTTGCCGCATCGAGCGAGGCTGGCGGTGCTCGTCTAAACACGAACGTGTGGACATTTCTTCATAAAAGAAGTCACGCGGCCTTGGCGCGGGGAGCGCAGGCATGCATATGTTGCTACGGAAACAGTGTCAAGTGAAGGCTGCGGCGAAAGTGAACGGGATGACGTTTAGTGCATTCAGATAGCGTACTCGCTCTCCTCCCTCTTAATCCCATGCCATGTGCAATTACCACTGCAGCTGCGGAGGGTGACGGAGGGTAGTTTAGGGGGGCTGTTTTGTATGCAAGTGCAATTGGACAAAGATTACAGACCTGGAAACGGTCACCAAAGTCATATCAGCACACATGATATGAGGCAAAAATCAGCCTGTCATTATCACAATTTGTCAAATAAAAACAGAAAGGAAGATATTCAATATTCTATTAAACAGTATTTTGCTCATCTAATAGCTAGGCTTTAAGATAATTTGCGAAAAAATATTTACCTTGATTTTCTGAACTCCTTGCCCCCACAATTTGGCTCATGGGGTGGGGGTGCTGGAGCCTATTCCAGCTGACTTTGGGTACCAGGCGGGGGACACCCTAAATCCGTGACCAGACGTTTCGTCGAAAGACGTTTGGTCCCCGGACGTTTGGTCGACCGGACGTTTGGTCGACCGGACGTTTGGTCGACCGGACGTTTGGTCGACTGGACATTTGGACGAACGGACGTTTGGTAGAACGGACGTTTGGTTTTGAGAGCTGGTTTCAACAGTCACAACCCGGCGACGAAACGTCCATTCTACCAAACGTCCATTCTACCAAACGTCCGGTCGACCAAACGTCCGGTCGACCAAACGTCCGGGGACCAAACGTCCGAGTACCCCCTAAATCAGTGCCCAACCAATTGCAGAGCAGATGGGAACGGACAACCAATCATAGCTAGGGGCAATTTAGAGTGTTCACCCAGCCTAGCATGGTTTTAGGATGTGGGTGGAAACCGGTGTACATGGACAAAACCAACGCAAGCCCTGGGAGAACATGCAAATTCCACACAGTGAGGATCGTCCTGGGATCGATCCCTCGACCTCAGAACTGTGAAGCCAACGCGCTAACCACTCGTCCGCCCAAAACTCAAATAATCATTCATTCATTTTCTCAATCGCTTCACCCACCCTAGCATACCGCTACCTCATCGATGCACAACCGATCAGGCGAGACTATTTCTGTGTGTTTCTTTGTAAGGCACACATGCTCTCTTCCTCAACCCTGATTAAAGACTTCCACCTCTCTAATGCCATTAGAAAGGATGAGAAAAAGAGAGGTGTTTTAGGGAATGGACAGCCTGCTTAACCTCCACCGTTGCGCAGCTAGAGAGCAATTTAATCCCTGTCTCGGAGCCCGGATTAGTGCTCCGTTTTATCAGCGCTTCCTCTTTTTCTTCGGACTTGGCTGTCATTTTTTTTCCTCCTCCCCACTCATCCTTGCTTTCATCATCTGCTATTTCCTCCTTCTGTAATGCTGCTTCTGGTACTGAGTGGCTTAATACTTCATAATGCCGTGGCTTTTCTTTATCTGTCTATTGTCATTACTCTTTCTTGCGGACAATACGCTCTTATTGTGAAGGTTCTGGGGAGATGAAATTGCGCTGCTGGTCGCGGGTTACGTTCATTTTCCATGTTCACTTATTGTCGATGACAAGGCTGAATTCAGAATGGGTAGATAACGTCGTAGCAAAGGTAGGAAGGGTCTTTTAGAATCTCGTGACACTTTTCTGATAGGGGTAATCTTAGCAACTGGCAGACATTAAGTCCAAATACCCCCGCAAAATCCATTGACTGAACTGTATGTTCAAACATTTGCACGTTAATCTGAGTCTTTTGGAATCTGAACAACTGAATGATTGAATACCTGTCAAACTCGGCCAATCGTTCCACCTATTAATAATTGCAATTCCCCTTAAGTGATAATATACCGTACAAATGCAAGGCGGCACATATTTACTCACATAGGGCGCACTTAAAAGTCTAATAAAATTTTCCCCGAAGTGGACGGGGTGCCCAATCAGTTGGTGCGCCTAATCAGTTGGTGCGCCTTTTGTATATACTAAATTCAAGATTCTGTAGATGTCGCTGTAGGACGCTGAGAGCTTGACTGTCTGGGTGCATTGCTAGCTGATGCGCTATATTAATATAGTTAAAAGGCGGACAGGTGAAAAGAGGAATGCGCGGTTGACAATATTAGCAGTCGACGATGATGTTTTCGTCTGCTATCAGTGGCTGAAACAATCCGAATCAGAGCCGAAACGGGTAAAACGAGATCTGTTTTACGAAAAAGTACTTTAAAAATCCAGTACTAAGGTTGCTATACTGCGTACACAATTTAAAATGATAAAAAAACGTGTTAAAGACGGGAAAACGTACAAGTTGACGGGTATGCAACTCTAATACCGTATTTTCACGACTATAAGGCGCACCGCATTATAAGGCGCACCCTCAATGAATGACACATTTTAATTTTTTCCCATATATAAAGCACACTGGATTATAATGTGCCCTGTCTATTTTGGAGTAAATGTAAGACTTTTAAGTGCGCCTAAAAGTCGTGAAAATACGGTAAGTTGTTTTTGTCAAAGAAAATCGGTTTTACAAAAAACATACTAAAAAAAATACCGTACTAAAGTTGTTATACGGCGTACACAATTTGAAATGATAAAAAAACGTATAAAATATGGGAAAAACGTATAAGTTGCCAGGTATGGAGTACGTACGTGCATTTTCGTCTGCTACCGGTGGCCGACACAATCCGAATGAGAGCCAAAATGGGTAAAACGAGATCGGTTTTACAAAAAAACATACTTAAAAAAAATCCCGTACTAAAGTTGCTATACGCCCCGGATAAGTGCCGAAATGGGGATGACGAGATCAGTTTTACAAAAAAACGTACTTTTGGTCAATTACTTTTTTCCCGTAACAAAAGTTGCTATACGGCCTACACAATTTGAAAAGATCCAAAAGTGTATAAAATACGAAAACAACGGTATGTGATCGTGTTTCCCGCTGTAGGGAACAACGACTATGATCAGCAATCAATGAGAGATAAGCCTTCTCCCTCGAATAATCATTGTCGGAGAGGCCAAATCATGTACTGTCGATGAAAAGCTCCTGTCTACGTCTTGCTCTCCTGCAGGAACTGCGTCTCCCAGTAGTCCCTTTCAATTTCGTTTTGATACGTTACGATCGCTAATGCGGACATCCCGTTTTTCAAGGATACGCCAGTGACGACCCAAACCTGCTATTGAGCCGAACAAATGCTCAATGTCAACAACTCTTTGAAATGTCCATCATCTTGTGTCGAGCTACCGTGGGCATGGCCACATCCCCGAATCGTGCCATATTTCTAGGCAGCGTGTGACCCAGCATGCACTTCATCCATCAGTAGCACTCTGCCAAAGATGTTCTGACAAGATCTTCACAGAGCCATATGTTTGGAAAAAACACAAAAAAGACTCACTGCTGGTTTTATGTTGAAGATATGGATGAGCTTGGAAGGGCTGCAGCCCCTCTGACATCCATCTCTGAAGTCAGCCAATCGCAGGGCACGATGAGACAAAGGACATCCAATCATAGCTAGGGACAATTTAGATTTTAGAGCAAGGGTGTCAGATCAGGTTGGTTCGCGGGCTGCTTTAACGTCAATTTGATTTCACGTGGGCCGGACCATTTTAGATATAATATTTAGATTTTTTTAAAATAAATTGATTAAAAGAACTAGATTAAAAGCCCTGAATATTCAGTTTTTTATAGATCTAAAACAATGTTTATTTTAGCTTTTTTAAATATATTTTTAGATTTTATAAAATGATTTTTGAACTAAAAACACAGAAAAAAATTGATTAAAAAATTACAATTATTCATTTAAAAGGGGGAAAATCAGGAAATTTAATATACATCTATAAAATCGACATACAACCTCAGTCCCGCAACAAATTAAGTTCATATCTCGAGGTACCACTGTATTTATTTTCAGATTTTACAACTAAAAATACACCCAAAAAATGGATTCAAAAGATTGCAATTTTTGATTTAAAAAGGGAAAAAACAGGAATTATAATATACATCTATAATCTTCATTTTAATTTGATCCTAAAACAGAAAGTCGGCACTCATGATTTACTTTCTCCGGCCGCACAAAATGATGCGGTGGGCCAGATTTGGCCCCCGGGCCACCACTTTGACACAGGTGATTTAGAGGGTCCAATCAGCCTACCATGCATGTTTTAGGAATGTGTGAGGAAACCGGAGTACCCGAAGAAAACCCACAAAAGCCCGGGAAAAACATACAAACTCCACACAGGTGGACCGACCTGGATTTGAACCCAGGACCCCAGAACTGTGAGGCTGACGCGCTAACCACTCAAGCTGCCGGGCCACCATTGGATCAACACGATGCTATGCATTATCCCAATTCCATTCATTGTAGTTATATGCTGTAAAAAATGGGTAAACTTTAGTGTGCCTGCGTAAACTTGGAGAAGCGCATATTTTATCCATTTAAAATGGCAACATTCCTAGCAGCTCACATTATGAGTGGATTAGTTGAGTACGTACAGCCACCGCTCACCTGCAAACTAAAAATCTATTATTAACAATGAGCCGGCGGCAAAACATCAATTTATTTTCTAGCAGGCAGTCTACGGCTGAAACTGCCCCTGGACATCATTATTTAGCTAACCATGGCAACACTACATTTTTTATACGACTCCATCCACAGGTTTGGAGCCAAACTCAACTTAATGATGCATGGCACAGGTCCTGGTTTGCCTCCCCCTCTGGTGCACTGATTGACACACACATACGCACATACACACACACTCACACACACACACACACACACACACACACACACACACACACACACACACACACACACACACACACACTAGAAAACGAGAGGAGAAACAGTCCCATGAGTCGTACGTACTCCATACCTGGCAATTTATACGTTTTTCCCGTATTTTATTCGTTTTTTTAATCATTTTAAATTGTGTAGGCCGTATAACAACTTTAGTACGGGATTTTTTTTTATGTACGTTTTTTGTAAAACCGATCTCTGATGTATACTGTCTTCAAAGGTTCCGAATATCCTTGTTATGTTACAATATGAATTCTTTGGATGCAAAAATGGAACTGCTTTGGAATGAAGCACCACTGATCCTGTGATTTTCTTTGACAAAAACAACTTATAAGGCACACTTAAAAGTCTTAAATTTTCTCCAAAATAGACAGGGCGTCTTATAACCCAGTGTGCTTTATATTTGGAAAAAAAATTAAAATGTGTCATTCATTGAGGGTGCGCCTTATAATGCGGTGCGCCTTATAGTCGTGAAAATTCGGTATTAGAGTTGCATACCTGTCAACTTGTACGTTTTCCCATATTTTATGTTTTTTGATCATTTCAAATTGTGTACGCCTTATAACAACGTTATTACGGGATTTTTTTTACGTACGTTTTTTTGTAAAACCGATCTCTGATGTATACTGTCTTCAAAGGTTCCAAATGTTCTTCTTATGTTACAATAGGAATTCTTTGGTGCAAAAATGTGTTTAGTTTGAGTGGAACTGCTTTGGAATGAAGCACCACTGATCCTGTTATTTTCTTTGACAAAAACAACTTATAAGGCCCACTTAAAAGTCTTAAATTTTCTCCAAAACAGACAGGGCGCCTTATAATCCAGAGTGCTTTATATTTGGAAAAAAATTAAAATGTGTCATTCATTGAGGGTGCGCCTTATAGTCGTGAAAATTCGGTATTAGAGTTGCATACCTGTCAACTTGTACGTTTTCCCTTATTTTATATGTTTTTTGATCATTTCAAATTGTGTACGCTGTATAACAACTTTAGTATGGGATTTTTTTAAGTACGTTTTTCGTAAAACCGATCTTGTTTTGCCCGTTTCGGCTCTAATTCGGATCGTGTCGGCCACTGGTAGAAGACGAAAACGTCATCGCCGATTGCTAATATTGTCACCCGCGCACACGCGCATTCCCCTTTCACCCATCCACCTTTTAACTATATCAATATAGCATGTCAGCTAGCAATGTACCCAGACAGTCAAGCTGTCAGCGTCACACAGCGACATCTACGAAATCTTGAATTTAGTGCATACAAAAAGCGCACCAACTGATTGGGCACCCCGTCCACAAATTTTAGACTTTTAAGTGCGCCCTATGTGCGTAAATATGTGCCGTGTAGTATTTGTACGGTTTATTATCACTTAATAAGGGGCATTGCAATTATTAATAAGGGGAGCAATTGGCCGAGGTTGACAGGTAAGGTGCTCCAACTATGTCAATCAGCAAAAGTGTGGGCCGCTTTAACGTCAACTTGATTTCACGTGGGCCGGACCATTTTAGATATAATATTTAGATTTTTTTTTTAATAAATGGATTTTAAAAACTGGATTAAAAGCCCTGAATATTCCGTTTTTTATAGATCTAAAACAATGTTTATTTTAGCTTTTTTTTAATATGTTTTTAGATTTTACAAAATGATTTTTGAACTAAAAACACAGAAAAAAATGTATAAAAAATTACAATTATTGATTTAAAAGGGGGAA
The DNA here is from genome assembly GCF_051989625.1 of Stigmatopora argus. Lineage (NCBI taxonomy): Eukaryota > Metazoa > Chordata > Actinopteri > Syngnathiformes > Syngnathidae > Stigmatopora > Stigmatopora argus. The sequence continues at coordinate 28,634,255 of NC_135387.1, forward strand.
AATCAGGAAATTTAATATACATCTGTACTCTTCATTTTAATTTGATCCTAAAACAGAAAGTCGGCACTCATGATTTACTTTCTCGGGCCCCACAAAATGATGCGGCGGGCCAGATTTGGCCCCTGGGCCGCCACTTTGGTGTAGGCATTAAAAACGTACTGGATTGATTTTTCTTCAGATACGGTTACATAGGAATCACCGTAAATTCTTTTTTGTGCATCCTCTGTCTAGAACACAAACTGCCCTTGTGACTTTCATCATCGCATCCGTCCAACTTGTCTTTGTTCTTCCTCTCCTGTCTTTCGTTGAGTCACTTCATCCTCAACACCCTTTAAATTACTCCTGAGTTTAAATAAAATGCAATAAAAATGCACTCATTCCCATCATGTTCATGATTAAAGTTAATTTCCCGTTTAAAATGCGATCGGTCTTTATTTATTTGCGGTTCAACATTGACAAACATCTCTGTTTTGATGAGGACAATTTATTTTTCAAATATAAACTGTTAAAGCAGTGGTAGGGAAACTATGGCTCGGGAGCCACATGTGGCTCTTGGCTAACCTCAAGTCTTAATGTTTTAAAAAGCATGACTTCATGAATAATTTATAGTATTAACAAGGCACTTTTTAGGGTAATTGTATTTTTTTTAATATTTGTTTTATATGCTTAAAATGTTCCCCTTTTACTTAAATCTTAAAACAATGTTTTTATGCACTTTAATGCAAATAAAATACGTATACACTTGTCAGCTATTGCAAAAGATACATTTGTATGTTTTTAATGTGTTGATCCTCCTTTTTTTAAGCAATTCAAAATTCATTATAATTTTCTAAAAATGCCTGACCTGTTTGCATACTGAATTAAAAATTATTTCTCTGAATAAAAAATATATTATGAATGCAAAAATAATTATAATTTAATTTTAATCACAAAATTAAGTTTTTATGACAAACACAATAGACCTATGTACTCAATGATGGAAATTATCTTTAGTAGCAACCGCAATTGTTTTGCCTTTAAAAAATTAAAAAAATAAAACAATAAAAAAATACAAAATAAATAATAATAATAATAATAAACACTTAAAAATAATAAACAATAAAAAATAATACAAAACTAAAAATAATAAAAAACTAAAAATGATTAAAAATAAAAAATAAAAAAAAATAAAGATAATAAAAAAGAAAAATGATAAAAAATTAAAAATGATAAAAAATTCAAAATGATAAAAAATTAAGAAAGATAAAACATTAAATATAAAAAAACATTAAAAATAATACAAAAATTACAATAATACAAAATTAAAATAATAAAAAAATTAAAATAATTAAAAAAATAAAAAGAATAAAAAATAATAAAAAAAATATTTAGAAATTAAAAATAATAAAAAAAAGAAAACATTTTACTTTGAAAAACGTTAGCCAGACCACGAAAACATTCAGCTCAGGAAAAAAAAAGATGACTGTCGTAAAGCGACCACAGGGGGCACCCTTGCACTTACATTTACCACCAAATCGGACACAATTTTTAGAAGCCAATATGCAATGAATGTAACAGCAGTACACAAATCATCTGACAGTACAACCGTAAAACTAAAAAGACAAAAAATGATCCCTGAGGCTTAAGCGGGCTTGAAAAAAAAAACACGCAAGGAAGTTGGAGGAGAGTGCGTGCTGTCAACACACATCCCGCTTTTAGAGTAGACCCTGAGCCACTTAACCAGGCAACTACTGATGGAGTCCTGGCTGGCAGGTAAAAAACATGGAGGCCATCGCGGTGACTCAGTCTCTGTGTGTGTGTGTGTGTGTGTGTGCTTTTTCTATCAGTGTCCATGGCAATAGGTGCTGAGGGATGAATGGAGAAATGCACAAAAACAAGCTGGATTCGAGCATTGCATGTTTTTCACTTAATAGCCTCATACACATTGTGATCATGGAGTCCTTTTACTACAGGTAACGTTACATACATTTCTACTGGACTACTTTTTATTAGCTCATAATTTGACATTACCGTATTTTCCGCACTATAAGGTGCAAATAAAATACTTTTCTCAATATTGCTTAATCGTTGTATGAAATTTCCATTAGAAAAGCTCCATCTAGTTGATGGATGACACAACTCCGAAACCGACAACTATTATTAATAATATAGCTCGATATAGCGCATAGGTGTCAAAGTGGTGGCTTGGGGGCCGAATCTGGCCAGCCGCATCACTTTCTGCGGCCCGACAAATTAAATCATCCCTCAACTTTCTGTTTTAGGATCAAATTCAAATGAAGATTATAGATGCATATTATATTTCCAGTTTTTCCCCCTTTTAAATCAATAATTGCAATATTTTGAATCCATTGTGTGTGTGTGTGTGTTTTAGTTGTAAAATCTAAAAATAAATATAGTGGTACCTCGAGATATGAGCTTAATGCATTCCGGGACTGAGCTCGTATGTCGATTTTCCCGTAATTTAAACGAACGTTTCCCATAGAAATGAACTAAAAACAAATTAATTTGTTCCTACCCTCTGAAAAAAACACCAAAAACAGGATAATGGATTGGAAAAACATTTGTATTTGTTCTAATTTGCCATCTATTATCAAAGTAACAAATAACTAGTGGTTTAATAGTACTAAAATGTGTTTAATAGTACTAAAATTATACGGATTTCGCAGGGGGGAGAGAGAGACAGATGGAAAGAGAGGGGGGGGACTTTTTGCACGGCAACGCGCTCGTAACATAACATAAACAAATTGAAAAGAACTTGGATTACGATGCAGACACACTCAAAAATAAGTTTAATCTAACCTTACACTAAACTTAATTCTAATTTTGTTTGAAATTTTGATACCTTTCTTGGATCTACTTGCCCCGCCTCCACCCTGACTTTCAGATGCAACCTATCGAGGGTTGTTTGCTTTTGTCTTCCCTTCAAAATATTCCCAAAATGATGCACACAAATGTCCTGACAATAGGATAACGCACGACCACTTACCAACGAGAAGTAGTAGATACTCCTCTCGTATTAGCGATCGCTCCGCCATTTGCACTGACTAACGGGGGAAAAAAACACTGGAAAAAATGAGCAGCCTCTCGTGTCCGCTGTCTACTCGTATATCAAAATATAAATAAATAATATGTACTTATAATATGTATTTCAGCTGTCAAATATGCTAGTCTGTGCAAATAAATACATGTTGTTTTTCCTATGAATAATCAACGCAGTTTGTGTCTTAAGCAAAATAGAAATAAAAGAGTTGGATGCTTCAAGACCTTTTTTTTGATGCCCCTATCCCAAAAAGTTGTTGTCACGACAGGTGAAAATAGGTATAAAGCGTTTTTCACCACAATAAACAGGCGGGCTGCCTTTTGGATCACTGCTGATTCACCAGGTGACATTTAAGCCAAAGTTGACTTGAAGGAAAACAAGGAGATTGGTCACGCATTGAAGCTTGATAAAGAAAGGTCAGCCCAAAAAAAAAGAAAAAAAATGATGCTTTTTTTGAGGAGATGCTATCTTTTATTCTTCTCACCAAAGACGAGAATCAAGAAATCAAAAAAGTTGCACTAGATGTGCTATCATTCTAGTTTTGAATTAGCTGGAGAGTTTATTTTGACTGTCAACGTTTCTCTATTTGTCGATAGTTCTGCGACCCATCTGTTATGACATTAGAAGAAAACCAAGATGGTGTTGTGAAGTTTACAAAAGTGTCGTGCTTTACTTTGCTGGCAATTTGTTTTTCTATTTTCTCTGCTCTTTGTTTCCCGCAAAAGGTTGAGCATGCGTTTGGTACAAAGTGAAGGTATTGTTCCCCGTGAAAAGAAAGCTGGCTTTGCGAAGAGGATTACATCTTGGTGTTGAGCTGTGGGACTGCGTTCTTTCTGGCTTAGGAGTTGGTCACCGAGCTGCATCACCACGCTTTATGATTGTTTCCAGGGAGGAACTTCCGAGAGAACATGTAGAGCTAAAAAAGAAGTAAGTAAGAATATGACATTAAACATTTCGGGGGCCGTGAGGCTCATTCATTTAGATTTGCGGAATTCCCTGTTGACAAAATCGCAGCAGATCTGAACAACAAATCCTCGTTTTATTTGTTGCGGGAATAAATAACGACACATTTGGACTATGTACAAAAAACGTCAAACGGAATGGGTGCATTTTCTGAAAGAAACTTTGATTAGGACGAAATAATATACAGAAATAAAGGCTGGTATTTGACCGGCTAACCAAGGGGTCAGCAACCCTAGGTTCTGGAGCCGCATGAGGCTCGTTAGCGCCGCCCTAGTGGTTCCCTGGAGTTTTTTCCAAAAGGTTTGAAAATGGAAATAGGGGGAGGGGAATATTTTTTTTTGTTTTAATATGGTTTCTGTACACAAGGACTCTTAACGTTTTCCAATGCTATAAGAATCCGTAGAATAAATGTTAAATTTTAAAATTTCTGTCAAAGAATTGTATCATAGCCTGCGACATGTTTCTATAAGCAGGACAGGTCGCTATTGTAGACAAACCGCCAACTGCGTTATGGGCCATGGATCCCAAAGAGGAAAATAATGGAGGAAAACTGAGGATTCAATGTTTCTTGGACCGAATTGTTGTCAAATAACAAAGAGAGTCATGTGGAAAGACATTTCCAGGTAAGGTACGCTAAATTTGCAGCCGAGTACCCAGTTAGGAAACAGAAAAAAATGTAATTGGGTTTCTTTTAGAGAAATTAGAAGAGAGCAAGAAGTGGATTGCATCTTCAAACTCCATGAGTGCTGCAAGTTTTGCCGCAATCTAGGAGATAATAAAGCGTGGAAACCCATTTACAGATGAGGACAAGGCACGGTATGCACCTTCCATTTTTTTTGTTTCCATTAATACTGTAACGAAGTCGTACAATAGAGCAGTCGTGTGGTACATCGTTTTCTATAGAATGCACTGCAGGGAAAATAAACATGCAGGGAAAATAAACATTTAATCGTGAAAGCTCATGATGTCTATTGCAAGGCTAATTTTTGGCAGCTCTAGGCATACCATATTTTCACGACTATAAGGCGCACTTAAAAGTCTTAAATTTTCTCCAAAATAGACAGGGCGCCTTATAATCCAGTGCGCCTTGTATATGGAAAAAATGTGTCATTCATTGAGGGTGTGCCTTGTATATGGAAAAAATGTCATTCATTGAGGGTGCGCCTTATAATGTGGTGCGCCTTATAGTCGTGAAAATACGGTATTAGAGTTGCATACCCGTCAACTTGTACATTTTCCCATATTTTACACGTTTTTGATCATTTCAAATGGTGTACGCTGTATAACAACTTTAGTACTGGATTTTTTTTCGTACGTTTTTCGTTAAACCGATCTCGTTTTACCCGTTTCGGCCACTGGTAGCAGACGAAAACAAGCTAATATTGTCACCCGTGCACACGCGCATTCCCCTTTCACCCATCCACCTTTTAACTATATTAATATAGCGTGTCAGCTAGCAATGTACCTAGACAGTCAAGCTGTCAGCGTCATACAGCAACATCTACGGAATCTTGATTTTAGTGCATACAAAAAGCACACCAACTGATTGGGCACCCCGTCCACAAATTTTAGACTTTTAAGTGCGCCCTATGTGAGTAAATATGTGCCGCGTTGTATTTGTACGGATTATTAGCACTTAATAAGGTTCCAATATGGCTCTTTGAACATTTTGGGTTGCCGACCCGTGGGCTAACCGACGGTTAGAGTGCCGCTTTTTTCTGGTCTTACCTCTCCAACCTGTCAGCGCTTTAACTGGGGCTCGTTTAGATACTGTACTCTGCTGACATTGATGGTTCTGCCATGCACGTCCCATCCGTTCAGGCTGAAAATACAACCTGGCATTTTCCTGGAGCTGGATGGGAGACGGGAGTTCTTCCCCCTCTTGACAGAAAGCCTCTCCGCCTTACTTGGCGCACGAGCAGTGGCCGTAAAACTTGAAGGACTTGCATTGCTTGACGATACCAAGAGCAAAGTTTCCAAACTTCCAAACTGGACATTTTGATGGCACCTACTTGTCGAAGGTACCAACAGGGGGGACATGAAACTAAATTTTTGACACTTTACGTTCTTTTCCAAACCCAATTAAGCAGAGATTATGATTCATTTACATACGTGTAATACGTGTGGGTAAGTGAATGATCTAATTTAATTTCAGCATTGCTGTATTTGATGCCTTCGCAGTAAAGTTCAACAGATTAAATCAATGGAGAAAAAGGGCAACTGCAAACCACTCAGAAAAAGACTTGTGATAAAGCAACAGGAAAATCCTTAATCCCTGGTACCGAGTCTGATCCTCTGTGATTGAAAATGTTAGATAGGTTAAAGATCGATGTCAGCATGGCCTCATCGAATCTTCAGGAGTAAAACAAAACAAGTGGTTTATCTTTACAGCAATCTCACTTTTCTCCCAACTTCATCTCCTCTCTAGCCAAGTATCCTCACTTCACCCGGACATTTTCGAAGCCTTTCCATCTCTGATGTTCTCCTGCACTCTCGTTTTTGGAACGCAATAGCTCGCTTGTGTCAATTGTGGTTTTTCTTCATTCTAGAACAATGGTTCTAAGCTTTGTTTGGGCTATCGAAACCTCACTACTTTTCATATTCGCATTCACCATAGTGGAAAATAAAATATAATTCTTTTTCAAGTTTACGATATCTAATTTTTTCTACTAGTGCACAAAAAACAGTGCATTAAAATGTGAAGAAAGTAATTGCACAACGTACATTCACGCGTTGTGGCCAATGTTCCCTCTAATTTTTCGTTGGTCTGAGCAGAAAGTCAACCTCCCTGAGCGCACTGAGTACCAGTGTGAGCGACATCATCGGTACTCGGATGATTCGCCTAAAGACGTTTCGCCGACGGACGTTTGACAGACGGGCAGGTCGCCGAATGAACGTTCGGCGGAACGTCCATTCGGCGACCTGTCCATTTTTCATGTAAAACATGCTGTAAAACACGAAAAACATAAGTGGACAGAGCTACTGCCACTTGCTGCCGCTTAAACGGCGCCATCATGGGGAAAGGGGTAAAAAAAAAAAAAAAAAAAATCCGATTTTTTTTTTTTTTTTTTTTTTTTTTTTTTTTTTACTGCGCGCCATATGATTGCTGCTGCGCAGCGAGGACGAGAGTAGTGCGCAATTGCGCACGCGCGCAGCTTAGAGGGAACACTGGTTGTGGCTAACTATAATGAAAATGACTTTGTTGCCGTGTTTATCCAGATTGGCAAAAAGTAGCAATTGTTCAGTTTCTCCGACCGGGAACCGAACCCGGGTCGTCGCACTAGACCACCAGGGACACAATTGGCCTCTTAAACAGAGGGTTCGCACAATGACACTTGTATGGGAACTTGAATTATTAGCTATTTATAATAATGTAATATTTTTCTGATTCCCTGACTGGGTATCGAACCTAGGCTGCGGTGGTGAGAGGACCAAATCCTATCCACAAGATCACCGGGGATGTGATGGCCCCTTTAAACCAGTGTTTCCCAAACTTTTATGAGCTGCGACAGTTTCATGGAAATGCTACCCGATACTGGGGTATGTCTAAACCTTTGACCCCAAGGCAAATAATATTAAATTAAGTTTCTTATTTTTGTGGCATTTTAGAAAATGAAATAATGTAAAAAAAATAATTTGTTTACCTAATTGATCTACCGTATTTTCTCGCATGTACGCCAAATTTCTCGCAAAAAAGGATGATAAAATCAAGGGTACAGCGTATATGCGCAGAAATTAGAATTGACATGCAAGAAACTGCAAGGTGACAAAGACGAAACGCCATAACGCAAGACAATCCGGCCGATATGGTAATTTATTTAAAAATAGAGAAAAGATAAATAGATAACATGCTAAACAAAATTAATTTTGACGTCTATGAATGAAATTCAAGAAAAAAATAAATCATATCTTGCATAAAATGTGAAAAACTCACGTACTTGTGCCTGCCATTACTCGCTCAGGGCGCCGCCATCTTACCTAGGGATGACAAACTAGACCGCTACGGACACACTTCCTGGTTGAACTGCTCACATAACTTCCTCTTTGAATTTATCTATGTGCAGGCAACACCCTTTAGGAATGTGCAATCCAGCAGACGATCATTTCGATTCATACAGTATCTTAGAAATACAACGTGCGATGATTTTTCTTAAGATTTTCCCTTCAAAGTAACACATTTGTACTCCTATTAAAACCATGAATATGGAGGTGAAAATTGTGAATCATGGGGCATCATATACGAGGGAAATTGTAACATTCAACGATTTTAAGGGTATGGCTTATACGAGGGAAATTGTAACATTTAAGGATTTTAAGGGTATGGCTTTTACGAGGGAAATTGTAACATTCAGCGATTTTAAGGGTATGGCCTAATACGAGGGAAATTGTAACATTCAACGATTTTAAGGGTATGGCTTATACGAGGGAAATTGTAACATTCAACGATTTTAAGGGTATGGCCGATACGAGGGAAATTGTAACATTCAACGATTTTAAGGGTATGGCTGATACGAGGGAAATTGTAACTTTCAACGATTTTAAGGGTATGGCTTATACAAGGGAAATTGTAACATTTAAGGATTTTAAGGGTATGGCTTTTACGGGGGAAATTGTAACATTCAGCGATTTTAAGGGTATGGCTTATACGAGGGAAATTGTAACATTCAACGATTTTAAGGGTATGCTTATACGAGGGAAATTGTAAAATTCAACGATTTTAAGGCTATGGCTTATACGAGGGAAATTGTAAAATTCAACGATTTAAAGGGTATGGCTTATACGAGGGAAATTGTAAAATTCAACGATTTTAAGGGTATGGCTTATACGAGGGAAATTGTAACATTCAACAATTTTAAGGGTATGGCTTATACGAGGGAAATGGTCAAATTCAACGATTTTAAGGCAATTTTAAGCATACGGCTTATACGCGAAGGTGGCTTATATGCGAGAAAATACGGTAATTTGACCCAACACAGTGAGACAAAAAATGGGTGTGCCATATTTATCTGAGATTACGATCACATACACTGTAAAAATTTGTACTACTTTATTTGCTGTGGCCCCAATCACATTTGCATCCGTCACCCTCCCTCCCCACTCACAAGCAGTGCACCACCAAGCATACTTCCATCCTCCTCGTGTAAAAAGGGCAAGCCTGTCACAACGCTTTAGCCACAATGCATTGTTTTCTCCCAGGCGCAAGCCGGGTCATCCGACCCTGACGGTAAACTCGCTGTCAGGAGGGAAAGTCCTTCGAACAAAGATCTCACCCACCGAGGCTTACTTGACAGTGCTGGAAAGTTCCTATTCTAGTCTCACATCATTCATTTCATACCCCACAATCTAAACCACATGTGTCAAAGTGGCGGCCCGGGGGCCAAATCTGGCCCTTCGCATCATTTTGTGTGGCCCGGGAAAGTAAATGATGAGTGCCGACTTTCTGTTTTAGGATCAAATTAAAATGAAGAGTATAGATGTATATTAAATTTTCAGATTTTCCCCCTTTTAAATCAATAATTGCAATTTTTTCATCCATGTTTTTCTTTGTGTTTTTAGTTCAAAAATCATTTTGTAAAATCTAAAAATATATCAAAATATTTTCTGTTTTCCACTTTAATATCGAACATAATGATTAAAAGAAAATTTCCCTTACTAAGAAAATAAACACTTTTTTAGATCTATAAAAAATCGAATATTTAGGGCTTTTGATTTAGTTCTTTGAATCCAATTTTTAAAACAATATCTAAATATAATATCTAAAATGGTCCGTCCGGCCCACAAGCATCGTATGGGGTACTGGAGCCAATCACAGTGAATTACGGGCACCTTGAACCGGACGTTTGGTCGACCGGACGTTTGGTCGAACGGACGTTTGGTTGCCGGGTTCGCTCGCTGTCAAATTATGACAGTTTACTGTTGATATTTTGATATGAGATATTTAGATATTAAACTCACTCTCTCATGATTATAATTTGGAGAGCTGGTTTCAACAGTAACAGCCCGGCGACCAAACGTCCGTTCTACCAAACGTCCATTCTACCAAACGTCCGTTCTACCAAACGTCCGTTCTACCAAACGTCCGTTCTACCAAACGTCCGTTCTACCAGACGTCCGGTCTACCAAACGTCCCTTCTACCAAACGTCCCTTCTACCAAACGTCCCTTCTACCAAACGTCCCTTCTACCAAACGTCCCTTCTACCAAACGTCCCTTCTACCAAACGTCCCTTCTACCAAACGTCCCTTCTACCAAACGTCCCTTCTACCAAACGTCCCTTCTACCAAACGTCCCTTCTACCAAACGTCCCTTCTACCAAACGTCCCTTCTACCAAACGTCCCTTCTACCAACCGTCCCTTCTACCAAACGTCCCTTCTACCAACCGTCCCTTCTACCAACCGTCCCTTCTACCAACCGTCCCTTCTACCAAACGTCCCTTCCACCAAACGTCCCTTCCACCAAACGTCCCTTCCACCAAACGTCCCTTCCACCAAACGTCCCTTCCACCAAACGTCCCTTCCACCAAACGTCCCTTCCACCAAACGTCCCTTCCACCAAACGTCCCTTCCACCAAACGTCCCTTCCACCAAACGTCCCTTCCACCAAACGTCCCTTCCACCAAACGTCCCTTCCACCAAACGTCCCTTCCACCAAACGTCCCTTCCACCAAACGTCCCTTCCACCAAACGTCCCTTCCACCAAACGTCCCTTCCACCAAACGTCCCTTCCACCAAACGTCCCTTCCACCAAACGTCCCTTCCACCAAACGTCCCTTCCACCAAACGTCCCTTCCACCAAACGTCCCTTCCACCAAACGTCCCTTCCACCAAACGTCCCTTCCACCAAACGTCCCTTCCACCAAACGTCCTAGTCCCCAGTGCAGTGGTTCGCAGCACCAATCAAGCCCGTCCCTTGTTAAATTCCATAAGAAGTTAAACTGCCTGTTGGGTAAATGAAGCCCCCCTGTCGTGTTGCAGTCCGCCGACCCAATCCCTCGTCCTTGTTCACACGCAATCCCTCAGGCACTTTCTTGCCCAAATACCGTCTTTTGCTTCCCTTCTGGAACAATGTGCGCTCGCCACAAGCCCGGCGATGGGCTGTCTCGGCCCGCCTGCTCACTGTGATAGTAAGGACTTTAATGAAAACACAGTTTGAGGGATGAGAATTGAATTTCATACTTGGGCGCGTCGACACTACATGTGCTTCTCTTTAATAAAGACGGGAAAGCGAGCGAAAGAGAGCGAGAAGCCGGCGACGATTCGCTGAGGCTTTTCTCCCCCCCCCGACAACCCCCCCACCCCGCGCCCATTCTTGCTTCCTTAAACCCGGCGACGTGCTTGTCGTTCCAGGAATGCTGGCGGGGATTGTGAACTCCAAACATGCCTCCATTTATTTCCTCTGTCCTTGTCTGGTATTGTTTCAATCATCGTAAAATGACGACCGCTTCTACAATCGCACCTTGCTAAGTTGGCGCTATTTTCCTGCGATGCTAAGCTATATAGTAAATACAGTTATTACTGTTGCGAGACGGACAAAATTGACTGAGGCTATTTCGCTTGGGTTGTATTTGCTTGGGCGTATTTACATTGGTTTTAATGGAGAATGAAGGAACATGTTGTACCAATCAAACGAGGGGAAACTTTACCTGCTTGTCAGCTATATTTTACTGTAAGAATGATGGAAAATGAAAATGAATTTCCCCAGCCATGTTCTGAGTGTGTGTGTGTGTGTGTGTGTGTGTGTGTGTATGGGGTGGGGGGTCCTTGCTTTTATTCGAAAATCTATCTGAAAATTGGGTTATCAGAAAAGAAAGTATAAGACACTAAATGAAAAAATAAGGAAACAAATTAATTGAACTAGGTATTAACAGTCTCACAGCTTCAGGGTCCTGGGTTCACATCTAGGTCGGTCCACCTGTGACCGGACGTTTCGTCGAAAGACGTTTGGTCCCCGGACGTTTGGTTGACCAGACGTTTGGTCGACCGGACGTTTGGTCGACCGGACGTTTGGTCGACCGGACGTTTGGTAGAATGGACGTTTGGTAGAACGGACGTTTGGTAGAACGGACGTTTGGTAGAACGGACGTTTGGTAGAATGGACGTTTGGTCGCCGGGTTCGCTTGCTGTCAAATTATGACAGAGAGTTTACTGTTGCTATTTTGATATTAGATATTTAGATATTAAACTCACTCTCTCTCTCATGATTATAATTTTGAGAGCTGGTTTCAACAGTAACACCTCGGCGACCAAACGCGCGTTCTACCAAACGTCCGTTCTACCAAACGTCCGGTCGACCAAACGTCCGGTCGACCAAACGTCCGGTCGACCAAACGTCTGAGTACCCGGTCCACCTGTGTAGAGTTTTCATGTCCTCCCCAGGCTGTGTGGGTTTTTTCCAGGTACTCCTCTGGGAGGAAACTGGAGTACCCGCATAAAACCCACGCAAGCCCAAGGAGAACATGCAAACTCCACCCACCTGGGATCTAACCCTCGCCTGTAGAACTGGGAACCCAACACGAGGTCACTGCCAATAAAAATTAAACGCAGGTTTTAGCAGGGTAGTAAGTTTCTTACCGTAAATATGGCTTTAAAAAGTAAATAAATAATTGCTGGTTTAAAAAATTCTAATTACATCACTACTTTCTTTTTAAACATTGACTTTGCAAAAGTTCATTTCCAATCAACTTAAATGCAACTTTCACCTTGGTCAAAAACCAAAAAGTTATGTTATTTTAATGGCGTTATTTATGCAAATATGGCTTTAAAAACAACATTCACAAAAAACTGCTGTCATTGTAATCTAAAAAAATAAACTAAAATTCCATTCTTACGCTGTTCTGTTATTTTAATGTCATTATTAATGCAAATATGGCTTTAAAAACACCATTGAGATAAAATTGCTGTCATTGTAATAAAAAAAAATCCATTCTTACTCTCTCAAAATAAAATCCATTTTTCTCCAGCCTCGTTCACCCAAAAAAAACCTCTATGATTTTTTTGCTGAATAGTTCCTTGAAAGCACTTGTCCTTCTACCCAAGAAAATGTCCATTATTTTTTGTTACGCCCCTAACAAACCAGAGTACGAAGATTCTTATTTTCATCCCTTACCGCGAAGGGAAAGCGACTAAAAGGAATTTAGAAAGAAGGAACTGGTGTGAAAAGAGGGGTAGCGCTCGCCAAATTGCAAATGCTCCCTCGTAGCTGTGACTGACAGAGCAATCATCTCGCACGCACATCTTGAGGTGACGCCTGGCTGACTGTTGTTAATTGAAATGTAATTGGAGGAGAGTGTGTTGGTGGGATGCCTGCGATCCACACATCTTATCCACGTCAGAGCAATTAATAACATATTCACTCCCCTACTTGTCTTTCCGCTGCTGTCTCCACTCGCACTCGATTTCATGTGGGCCGGATCATTTTAGATATAATATTTAGATTTTTTTTCTAAATATGGATTAAATGAACTGGATTAAAGGGTCTGAATATTCAGTTTTTTTATAGATCTAAAACAATGTTTATTTGAGCTTTTTTTAAATATATTTTTAGATTTTACAAAATGATTTTTGAACTAAAAACACAGAAAAAATGGATTGAAAAATTACAATTATTGATTTAAAAGGGGGGAAATCAGGAAATGTAATATACATCTATACCAAGGGTGTCAGACTCGGGTTGGTTCGGGGGCCACTTTAATGTCAACTTGATTTCACGTGGGCCGGACCATTTTAGATATAATATTTAGATATATTTTTTTTATATATGGATTAAATGAACTGGATTAAAGGGCCTGACTATTCAGTTTTTTTATAGATCTAAAGCAATGTTTATTTTAGCTTTTTTAAAATATATTTTTAGATTTTACAAAATGATTTTTGAACTCAAAACACAGAAAAAATGGATTAAAAAAATGACAATTATTGATTTAAAAGGGGGAAAATCAGGAAATTTAAAATACATCTATACTCTTCATTTTAATTTGATCCTAAAAGAGAAAGTCGGGACTCATGATTTACTTTCTCGGGCCGCACAAAATGAAGCGGCGGCCCAGATTTGGCCCCCGGGCCGCCACTTTGACACCTGTGGGCGGTATCACAACTTTCTTACGGGATTTTTTTAAGTACGTTTTTTGTAAAACTGATCTCGTTTTACCGATTTTGGCTCGAATCTGGATCGTCTCGGTCACTAGGACTAGCCAAAAACGTCATTATCGATTGCTAATATTGTCATGCTAAAACGCTAAACAAAATTAATTTTTACGTCTCTGAATGAAATTCAAGAAAAAATATATATCTTGCCTAAAATGTGAAAAAACTCACTCACTTGTGCTTGCCATTGCTCATAGCGCCGCCCTCTTACCGTAGTTAAACGTGCTCTGACTGGCCAAACGCGGGTAGCCTTGATACATATGTTGGTAGTGTTTACCATGTCAGCACATCCCAATAGTTGTTAAGGCTGATCGAAGGTCTTGCGGTCGATCATTAAAATATCAGCCTTGATACCTGCGTAATGTGTATCCCATGCTATTATTGCACCCAGAGACTTTACTTAGTGAAAAGTAGACTGCTACGTGACTTCCTTTTAGAATTCGTCCACGTGCAGGCAACACCCTTTCGGAATGTGCGATACAGCAGACGATCCTTTCAAATCATACATATAGAATCTCAGAAATACCACGTGTGATGATTTTTCTTAACATTTTCCCTTCAAAGTAACACATGTGTACTCCCTATTAAAACCATGAATATGGAGGTGAAAATTGTGAATCAGGGGGCGGCTTATACGAGAGAAATTGTACAATTCAACGATTTTAAGGCAATTTTAAGGGTACGACTTATACGCGGAAGTGGCTAATATGCGAGAAAATACGGTAATTTGACCCAACACAGTGAGACAAAAAAAAATGTGTGTGCCATATTCATCTGAGATTACGATCACACACACTGTAAAAATTTGTACTACTTTATTTGTGGCAAATCATACATTTCAACAATTTTAGGGCAGTTTTAAGGGTGCGGCTTATACGTGGAGGCGACTTATATACGAGAAAATACGGTAAATGGGGAAAATCCCAATGGCTTTGTCTGTTTTGTTTCCTGCCATGGGCGCGGCCATTTTGAGACACATTTTCGAAATATTTGTTAGCATTTCCATCAATATACCCAGACAGTCAAGCTGTCAGCGTCATACAGCGACATCTACAGGATCTTGAATTTACTGCATACAAAAGATGCACCGACTGATTGGGCACCCCCGTCCACTTTGGAGAAAATTTTAGACTTTTAAGCGCAACCAATGTGAATAAATATGTGCCGCATTGCATTTGTACGATATTTTTTTTAATCGCTTAATAAGGGGCATTGCAATTATTAATAAGGGGAGCGATTGGCCGAGGTTGAGAGGTATGAAAAATAAAAAAATGACGCTAGGGGCAATGCACTGCAATGGAATTGGGGGGAATGATTAATTCATGCATGATGATTAGTTTTAATTGTTCTGGTTTGGTCTCTGTGGCAGATAAGAGTTTAGAATGTATTTTTCTCGAGGAAGCAAAATAAAATTTATGAGGGAAGTCACGTTGAGTTGCCAACACGTTTCCAGTATAGTGGTTCAGGATTTTGTTCTAGGGACTTGGATGTCAAGAAATGTTTAAAATATTCATTTAGTCTATTGTTTATTCTCATAAAGGTCGCGAGGGGTGCTGGTGTCTGTCTCGGCTAACTGCCAGGCACGGAACAACATGAATAAGTGGCCAGCCAATCGCAGGGCATAATGAGATAAACAACCAATCACTCAATATAGCATACAACAGTAGCGGGCCGTCAGGGCCTTCTCTGCTGGCCTAAGAAATATCTGAATCATATATTATATTTTGTCCATCAATACTTTTTAAATAATTCCAAATTGTCCTTTAGCTTCCTTTCATTGCTTTCCCCCTGGTTGCACTGCTTCCAGATGTGTGTTTTCATATTGAAGCATTTAACCAATCACATTTCAGCCATTATTTGTTGCCAGGGTCAGAAATCTGCCTCAAGGCCTTCACAATCAGTTCTGCAGGCTCTGCTGCTTTAAACAAGCGTCGATAAGACTGTTGCTTTAACCAATCAGATTTCAAGTTGGCAACACCACAATGCCTTGTCGCAGGCGCGGGAAAGGTCATCGCTTTCACCAATTATGATTGGCTAGCGATTAGCCAGAGCTACCAAACTATTGACAAACAGAAAGTCGGCACTCATGATTTACTTTCCCGGGCCACACAAAATGATGCGGCGGGCCAGATTTGGCCCCCGGGCCGCCACTTTGACACCTGTGTCCTAAGCGATGCCCGCTCTTTTTATGCGCAGTCCGTCCTTTTATACATTTCTCTGGCCCTCTTCAACCCCCCCAACACCACACACACACACACACACACACAAACACACACACTTCTAGTCTTTCCTCTTTCGTTTACTTGCTCATTTACTTTCATTTCTCGGCCTCCCTTCCTCTCATATCTCCGTTCCATAAAAGCACAATCTTCTTTTTTTCTCTCTGTGTGTGTATGCATCCTATCTCCGTCACCAGAGAGCCCCTCCATCCTACGAATCCCCCCCTCCCCCCTCCATCTCCGGGTCTTGCCAGGCATTTATGCCGTCTCTGTGCATGCTATTACAGCATCCCTATTACAGCATCACTTTGCATTTAGATAACCATCGCCTTGCCACCCTAAATTGGTCCAGAGCAAGAGAGAGAGAGAGAGAGGGAGAAAAAATAGGGGGTGCCGTGGTCGAATGAAAGCAAAAAAGCAAGAGGAGGCGGAGCAGGGTCGCATATCAAAGTTCATCCAATCCTTTCTGGAGGAATAATTGCAGATGCCCAGGCTTGGCATGAGAGGAAATTTCTGATGAAATACACACTCGCAATTTCACAACAGACATTAATAATCATCGGCGTTCATTTTTATTTTTATTTTTCTCATTTGCATTCACCTGAACTCCAGGTGTGATATCAATTTTTTTGTAACATGATGTCTTTATAAGTAAAGCTGTAGAGATATATCTTTAAAAAAATGATTTTCGCTTAAATTGATGCCAGGTGGGGACAGGTAAACAAATGTCTTACCTATTCAAAACAGATGGTGGCGCTAGCTAGCTTAAATGCATTTGGGGTAGCCATGTTTTTTTACAGAGGCCGCTAAGTGGTTAGCATGTCAGCCTCGCAGTTCTGGGGTTGTGGGTTCGATCCTAGGTAGGTCCTTCTATTTGGAGTTTGCATGTTCTCCCTGGCCTGGCGTGGGTTTTCTCCGGGTACTCCAGTTTCCTCCCACATCCCCAAAACATGGTTGGGCACTCTAAATTGAATGTATTGCTTTTATTGTCATTATATAAGTATGATGATATTTAAGGCACAAATAACAATAACAAACATACATTTTCATTCATTCATTTTCTGAACCACTTCATTAAGGTCGCGGGGGGTGCTGGAGCCTATCCCAGCTGACTTTGGGCACCAGGCGCAGGACACCCTGCATTCTTGGCCAGCCAATCGCAAGGCACAATGAGTCCTACAACCAATCAGTTGTTTGCATGTTCTCCTCGGGCTTGCGTGGGTTATCTCCGGGTACTCCAGTTTCCTCCCCCGTCCCCAAAACATGCAAGTCTAGCTGGTTCAACTCTCTAAATTGCCCCTCGCTATGATAGGTTTGTTGTTTATCTCATTGGACAGGTTCCAGCACCCCCGCGACCCTTATGATGATAAGCGGTTCAGAAAATGAATGAATGAAATTGACATTTTGCAACGTCCAGCCCAGGTAAAAACCCAAAAGTTTTTCACTGTTAATACAATCATTAATTTTCCTCACTAGGGTCGTGGGGGTGCTGGAGCCTATCTAGCTGACTTTGGGCATCAGGCGGGGGGCACCCTGAATCGGTGGCAAGCCAATCGCAGGGTACAATGAGACAAACAACCAATCACTCGTAGCTAGGGGCAATTTAGAGTGTCCAATTAGTCTACCATGCATGTTTTTGGAATGTGGGAGGAAACCGGAGTACCCAGAGAAAACCTACGCAATCCCGGGGAGAACATGTAAACTCCACACAGGTGAGCCAGCCAATCGCAGGGCATGATGAGACAAAGGACATCCAATCATAGCTCGGGCAATTTAAAGTGTCCAATCAGCCTAGCATGCATGTTCTTTGGAATGTGGGAGGAAACTGGACTACCTGGAGAAAACCCACACAGGCCCGGGAAGAACATGCAAACTCCACACAGGTGGGCCAGCCAATCGCATGGCACAATGAGACAAAGGACATCCAATCATAGCTAGCGGCAATTTAGTGTCCAATCAGCCTAGCATGCATGTTTTTTTGGAATGTGGGAGGAAACCGGAGTACCCGGAGAAACCCCACACAGGCACACAGGCGAACATGCAAACTCCACACAGGTGGACCGACCTGGATTTGAACCCAGGACCCCAGAGCTGCGAGACCGACGCGCTAACCACTCATCCACTGGACCACCCCAAAAAAAAAAAGCATAATAATCGATAAATAAGTAGTCAACCAATGAATGAACGTTTCTACAGTTAATTTGCTACACAAAATTCATAGCTTTCCTTTGCTAATTCTTGGGGGCATTTTCCATTTTGTTTAGTTTTCAGCAAATACACACACACCCGCGCACGCACTGGCACAAAGGTCGAACGCCTTCAGCTAGCTGTAGAATTAACAGCTTCCCCTCGCGGACCGTGAAGAGCCGAGCTGTAATTAGGGATGCATCCAGAGGAGACACAAGCAACCAACGGTCTTGAAAGTAGACGGCCCTTTCATCCGTGGACGTGGCTGCCCGTGTGGCTGCCCGTGTGGGTGGACGCGCTTGGGTGTCTGCGGGTGTGCCTCTGCCTTTTGTTAGATGTGTGATAGGGATCAAGGAGGGACAAAATGAGAGCTCAGATGCTTGCTTGTCCTTTAAACTGGAAAATAAATTAAAAAAAAACACTGAATTGCTTTGGCTTTTTTCTTTTCGTCCAATCATCTGCTCCCGCTTTTTTTTCTTTCCCCGTCCCTTTTCATCATCCCAGCTCGTGTCAATAATGGGGGGTGCATTTTCCATGATGGGGAACTTCAATATCAAAAAGATCCGTCTTATATTATGGTTTGGCTTCCCAAAAAAGATTATTAAAGCTGTCAGGCATGTTTGGAGGAATGGAAAATAATGTGGAAATATAAGTATTAGTAGTAGTATTTTGGTTGTAGCAGAATTTAGAGAAAATACATGATTTTTTTAAAAAAACTTTTAGGGCATATGTGTCAAAGTGATGGCCCGGGGGCCAAATCTGGCCCGCTGCATCATTTTGTGTGGCCCGGGAAAGTAAATCATGAGTGCCGACTTTCTGTTTTAGGATCATATTAAAATGAAGAGTATAGATGTATATTAAATTTCCTGATTTTACCCCTTTTAAATCAATAATTGTATATTTTTAATCCATTTTTTCTGTGTTTTTAGTTCAAAAATCATTTGGTAAAATCTAAAAATATATTTAAAAAAAGCTAAAATAAACCTTGTTTTAGATCTATAAAAAACTGAATATTCAGGGCTTTTAATCCAGTTCTTTTAATCCATTTATTAAAAAAAATCTAAATATTATATCTAAAATGGTCCAGCCCACGTGAAATCTAGTTGACGTTAAAGCGGCCCGCGAACCAACCCGAGTCTGACACCCTTGGTTTAAATATTCAGATATTGGTTCAGGCTACTTTAGACCACAGGTGTCAAAGTGGCGGCCCGGGGGCCAAATCTGGCCCGCCGCATCATTTTGTGTGGCCCGGGAAAGTAAATCATGAGTGCTGACTCTCTCTTTTAGGATCAAATTAAAATGAAGAGTATAGATGTATATTAAATTTCCTGATTTTACCCCTTTTAAATCAATAATTGTATATTTTTAATCCATTTTTTCTGTGTTTTTAGTTCAAAAATCATTTGGTAAAATCTAAAAATATATTTAAAAAAAGCTAAAATAAACCTTGTTTTAGATCTATAAAAAAACTGAATATTCAGGGCTTTTAATCCAGTTTGTTTAATCAATTTATATTAAAAAAAATCTAAATATTATATCTAAAATGGTCCGGCCCATGTGAAATCAAGTTGACGTTAAAGCGGCCCGTGAACCAACCCGAGTCTGACACCCTTGCTTTAGGGAGTGTTGGGGGATTTTTATATTTTTGGGGGGGGGGAGCATTATTTTTTTGTGCGTTTGTGGGGGTTTGAATGCCGTTGATAAAAGTCTGCTGGAGGCTAGTGAAAAACATATGACTAGAAACAACACCATGTGAAACTTTCATAAATAGTCGCCATTATTAGTATTGTGAGAACTAGTTTTGCCGATGGAAAAGTGAACAATAACACTTTTTATATGCAAAAATAGTTTGATATACATAAGCAGTATAAAACATTTGCATGCCAGCTTATCGCAGAGCACAATGAAACAGACAACCACTCACCACCGAGTGGGAATTGAACCGGGACGCCCCATACCGAAGTCAGGTGTGTGAACCAATACATCAACAGGCGGCTCACTTAAAAACATTCGTTCAATCAAATCAAAAATCAAATTGTTATCATACACAGCTGAAACAAAATTGGTGGTGCTCCTCCACAAAGTGCGTTTTACCAGTAAAAAAAACATAAATAAGTAATATAAAAAGTCATCTCCTGGCAAGGTAAATTCTAAAATATGGCACGATCTAAGATATTGCACATTCATTTTCTGAACCGCTTACGAGGCTCACGAGGGGTGCTGGAGCCTATAACTGTGGGCACCAGGCCGGCCAATCGCAGGGTATAATGAGATAAAGGACGTCCAATCATAGCTAGGGGCAATTTAGAGTGTCCAATCAGCCTATCATGCATGTTTTTGGAATGTGGGAGGAAAACCGGAGTTCCCGGAGAAAACCCACATGGGCCCAGGGAGAACATGCAAACTCCACACAGGTGGACCGACCTGGATTTGAACCCAGGACCCCAGAGCTGTGAGGCCGACACCCTCATCACTCGCGCCACAGGGCCACCCATGTTTTGGGATGTTAAAGGAAAACATAACACCCAAAGAAAACCCACACAAGCCCAGGGAGAACATGAAAACGTTGAGGACAGCCCTGGGATCAAACCCAGAATTGTGAGGCCGACACTACCCCACTTATGTACAAATTGTTATTTATTATAGTTATTTATTGATGATTTATCTGTTCGTTTGTTGTTATTTGTGCACTTCCCGACGAGTACTTATGTTGACTTCTTATTTATTTATTACTTACTTAATTATTTTTATTTTTTGATTTATTGTTATTATTTATTGATTATTTATTTGTCTGTTTATTTGTTGTTATTTGTGCACTTCCCAACGTATTTATGTTGTTGAGTACTTATGTTGACTTATTTATTTGTTACTTACTTAATGTTTTTTTATTTATTATTTATTGTTATTATTTATTTGTCTGTTTATTTGTTGTTATTTGTGCACTTCCCAACTTACTTATGTTGTTGAGTACTTATATTGACTTCTTATTTATTTATTACTTACTTAATCATTTTTAATTTATTTTTTATTGTTATTATTTATTGATTATTCATTTGTCTGTTTATTTGTTGTTATTTGTGTACTTTTTGGTGAAGCTTTAAATCTCATTATACTTGTGTAATGACAATAAAAGCATTTAATTCAATTTAATTCATCTATCAACTTTTTTTTTTTACATTTGATAGATTTGGACTCCTAATCAAACACAAAAATAGATATTTATCTCAATTTATTTAACTCATCTTCAAATCTGCCCTTAATTTGACCACGATAGCTCGAACTGTATTGCCTTTAGCAGCTAAAGTATTAACACGCAGTTATTGTATTGGGACTTCCCTTAAGGAACGAGCATGATGGCGAATGAACAGCAGGACCAGAAGACTCTGACTTACAAGAACAATCACTTCTCTGTGTATTTTGCTTTTATTATTATTATTTTCCAGGGCGGAGAAAATGAAAACATCCTTCGCCAGAAGCGGTTGTCACATGAAAAATCATGGTCGACCCTTTGATGATGATCAGCATGACGCAAGCACAAATGGCTCATTTCTCCAAATGATATCGGTAATAAAAAAATTATAATTGATTATTCTTATCAATGTGCTTTCAAGGTGGCGCTTGTCATGAATAAAACGGTGCTCATTACAGGAAATGTTTCAAGTGGGATGTGCAGGTCGCAAGCTATGTAATTTGAGCGGTATCATCCCATTTACCACATCCTCTGTCTTCCTCACAGTGTGTGTGTGTGTGTGTGTGTGTGTGTGTATGTGTGGGTTTGCTGATTTGTCATTTAGTCAAGCATGGATATCAAGATAATATTCACATGGCAGCCTTAAAGGTGATTGCAGTGTCACAGAATGGGCGTTGCAAAACAGCATGAAACCATTTTAATAATCTGAATAATGTGCCATGGTTTGTAGATAATGGTAGTTTTTCCTCGATCACACTTGTAACTCCAAATATTGGTTTTTACATGGTGTTTTTGCATTGGAATGAATGGGAATGACACTCATCTGTTGTGGGCTTTGTGGTTTGTGCATATTGGCCACTAGGAGGCAATATACTGGAGATGTTGAGCATTATAACAGTGAAGAAATTGACAACACACAAACAAGAATAATATTAAGTATATTTATATTGTTTGTCAACATATATATATATATATATATATATATATATATATATATATATATATATATATATATATATATATATATATATACATATATATATATATATATATATACATATATACATACCGTATTTTCACGACTATAAGGCGCACCGCATTATAAGGCGCACCCTCAATGAATGACACATTTAAATTTTCTTTCCATATATAAAGCACACTGGATTATAAGGCGCGAGAAAATTTAAGACTTTTAAGTGTGCCTTATAGTCGTGAAAATACGGTATATACATTATATATATATATATATATATATATATATATATATATATATATATACCTGTGTGGGTTTTCTCTGGGTACTCCGTCTTCCTCTCACATTCCAAAAACATACATGCTAAGCTGATTGGACACTCTAAATTCCCCATAGGTATCAGTATGAGTGTAAATGGTTGTCATAGTGCCTGTAGTTAGGTGGGATAGGCTCTAGCACCCTCCGCGACCCTTGTGAGAGTAAGCGGTTAAGAAAATAAACAAATGAATTTATATATATATATGTATATATGTATATATGTGTATATATATATATATATATATATATATATATATATATATATATATATATATATATATATGTGTATATATGTATATATAAATATATATATATATATATACATATATATGTGTATATATGTATATATGTATATATATATGTGTGTGTATATATATATATATATATATATATATGTATATATGTGTATATATATATATATATATATATATATATATATATATATATATATTAATTATATATATGTATATATATGTATATGTATATGTGTATATATATATATATATATATATATATATATATATATATATATATATATATATATATATATATATATATATATATATATATATATATATATATATATATATATATATATATATATATATATAACCTTGAGGTAAGATTGTCCTTTTTTTGAATAAATAAAAAATAAAAAACACATCTCATCTTAGTTTTATGAACAGAAAATCAGCTTGAAATGTAAGTAAACATTACCAAGTGATATGACTAAAAGTAGTTTTTTTTTTTCCATTTTATTCTGGCTGTCTTTTGTCTTTTGCTTTTCAAATGTCAGTCAAGTTCACATGCACATTGACCAATCAGCTCCCCCAACCTCAGCTTGTGTCTTGCCCAGGTGTTCCTCATTTTCCAGTCCTTTTGTTTGTAAATCGAGTTCTCCCAGATTGTAAGCCTTTTTTTCTTTTGCTGTATCAGTTTTTGCTCAAAGTACTTCTATAATGTGTCTATATAATGGGAAATTTAGGCAAAACTTGCAAAATCAGGGAGAAGAATCAAGTACTATAACCTCAATCAACAGTATTTACCTTGGAAACTAATAATCCACTTGGAAATGGATGATACCACGCACTAAAAATGGTAAGTGACACTACCAACACTGATAGATATATTGCATTTAGGCACTTTTAACTGTTTCCAAAGTGCATTTATACACAAAAAAAGTTGTTACTATAGTAGCCGTTGCACTGTACCGTGGAGAAAAGGCTTCTCAGAATCCTAGCTCTTATTGTGCCGTTCAAAATTGGTCTACTATGAAAAAAAAAACATTTGAAATAGCTCCCATTATGAGGCACAGCACCCCTGCAAAATGCATCTATAATAATAAACATAATGCAGCATTGCTTGAATGTTTTGCTCTCATTTTTACAACTTGAGGTAATGTGTAAGGGCTTAATGTGCGGTTATTAAAAATATCAGACAAAAGCTTTTATAAATGAATATTATAGGAGCTGATTTTAAGGTGGGGTCAGTGACAAAATCAGTTTATGTTCAAATTTATGAAATATGTTGACTAAAGTATTTAATTAGAAATGCAGAGGTTTGCAGAATAGCCAAAAAAATTAATCAAATAAGACTAGTGTTAATTCAAAATACTATTAGTCAAGTACGACTAAAAGTACTCATTCATTTTTTGGTATTTGGACAGTGCGGGGTGCCGGAGCTGACTTTTTGCAAAATGTAGGCCAGTGAATTTTAATTAAAAAAAATCTTTAACTGCACACATTTCATTTATACATGTTTCATACTGCCTATCTTCACAAGGGTTGCAGGGGGTGCTGGAGCTGACTTTTTGCCAAACCTAGACCAGTAAATTTTGCAAAAAAAATCTTTCCGTGCATAAATTTCATTCATACTTTTTTCCATACCGTGGGGGGTGCTGGAGCCTATCCCAGCCAACTACAGGCCCCCTGAATTAGTGGCTAGCCAATCACACAGCCCAAGGAGACGGACAACCAATCATACCTAGGGACAATTTAGATCTCCTGTGTCAAAGTGGCGGCCCGGGGGCCAAATCTGGCCTGCCGCATCATTTTGTGTGGCCCGGGAAAGTAAATAATGAGTGCCGACTTTATGTTTTAGGATCAAATTAAAATGAAGAGTATAGATGTATATTAAATTTCCTGATTTTCCCCCTTTTAAATCAATAATTGTCATTTTTAATCCATTTTTTCTGTGTTTTTAGTTCAAAAATCATTTTGTAAAATCTAAAAGTATATTTAAAAAAGCTAAAATAAACATTGTTTTAGATCTATAAAAACAATGACTCGGGTTGGTTCGCAGGCTGCGTTAACGTCAACTCGGTTTCACGTGGGCCGGACCATTTTAGATATAATATTTAGATTTTTTTAAATAAGTGGATTAAAAGAACTGGATTTAAAGCCCTGAATATTCAGTTTTTTATAGATCTAAAACAATGTTTATTTTAGCTTTTTTATATATGTTTTTAGATTTATAAAAATGATTTTTGAACTAAAAACACAGAAAAAAAATGATTAAAAAATGACAATTATTGATTTAAAAGGGGGAAAATCAGGAAATTTAATATACATCTATACTCTTCATTTGAATTTGATCCTTAAACATAAAGTCAGCACTCATGATTTACTTTCCCGGGCCACATAAAATGATGCGGCGGGCCAAATTTGGCCCCCGGGCCGCCACTTTAACACATATAGACTAAACCATCTCTAATAAGCTCCTCGAGTCCAATGCTGCCACATACAAGTATTCAACAGCAGCACTTGGCCAAGCGCTATACCCAACTCTGCCACCAGAGGGCGACATTTCCCCTCTATCTTCTCCCTCGCTCCCTCTCTTTCTCTCGCTCGGATTTTCTCTCTCTTTCTGCTTTATTGGACGTCTGAGTCAAACAAGCTCGCTCTCATTCATGTTGGCTGCTGCTCTCGTGTGCGCAGGAAGCCTCGGAGTCGAGCTTTTCGGAGCGCCGCTCCATCTGACATCTCGTCCGGGAATGTAAACCGACTGACTGCGCCCCCTTCTTCCTTTCTTCCATCTTCCCCAAGACTTTTTCCTCCGACGCCAAAAATACGCCAACCAGGACTCTTACCACCGGTAAGTACTCAACTTTTCCCCCCTTTTTTTTAAATCCATGCAACCGAATGTCATGTTTCACTCATAGAATCTCCATTGTTTTTTCCCCTTGTCATGTTAAACATCCAAATATGTCCTAATAGCTTGCACAAATGGACAAAAATTGGCATCCTTTTGTGCTGCTGCGGCTCCGTCTCGGCCGTCTGGGGGTCCTTGGGGGCCCATAAATATTAGAACATGGCTATAATACAAGAACTCTCCCTGCAATTATTTAAACACTCCATGGCAAAGTCTTACTTCTTTTCCATGCGTGCACCTACTGGCCAAAACATTAGGTACACCTGCAGGTAATAGGTCTTAAAATTGCCCCCCCATCCCATAAGGTGGCCAATACATTAGGGACACCGCCTACTGTGATACAGCAACTTTTTATTTTTTATTTTTTTTGCATTTAAGCTTGCCAGCAGGAACTTTAAACTGTTTTATATTTTATTAAGGGATTTTAAGGGGTTCAAAGTTCTGGTCTGTCAAAAAATAACACGTTTATTGCTCAGTTTTTGGCTCGCTGTATCGGAATTGAACCAAATCATGAATTGATTTGGTGCACTTTGTGCACTTTTCAATGAATTAAGCCAGGGGAGGTGAAAACGCGGCTCTCGAGCCGTATGTGGCTTCCGGCCAAAAATGAACGCGGCTCGCTGTATCGGAATTGAACCAAATCATGAATTGATTTGGTGCACTTTTTGCACTTTTCAATGAATTAAGCCAGGGGAGGTGAGAACGCGGCTCTCGAGCCGTATGTGGCTCGTTGTGTCTTATCAGATTTTTGTATATACTTTGACGCTTTGCCTTGTTTCATGTTTTTCTTATTTTTTGGTCGCTCCTAAAATTATTTATCTGTTCATTTGTTTGTTGTTGGTATTTGTGCACTTACATATTCATTTATGTTGTTGGCTAGTTATGTTGTATTATGTTGAATACTTATTTATTGATTATTTATGTGTTACTTGTTTAGTGATTAATTATTTGGCTGTTTGTTGTTGTTTGTGCACTTCGGATTTGATTAAATAACTTTATTCATCCCGTATTTGGGAAATTTCGTTGTCACGGTAGCAAGAGGGTGAGAATACAGAAAAAAGACATTTTAGACATAAATAGATAGGTAATAAATACATTAATAAAAAAAATACATTACAAAACTTGGTAGGGAAGCTTTAAATCTTAATGTACTTTTATAATAAGCATTAAGCAATAAAAGCATTTAATTGGAAATTCATCAGAGCCCATCAAAAACTAAAAATAATTATATTTAAAAAAATAATTTGGTAGATTGGATTTTTTTTATGCTGCCATGAAAAACAAAATAAATTATATTTAAAAAAAATAATTTGGTAGATTGGATTTTTTTATACTGCTTCTGGCATAGTGTGTAAAAGCATTCAATTGGCAATTCATCAAGACCCATAGAGAACAAAACAAATTATATAAAAAAAAATGGTAGATTTTATTTTTTTTAATGCTGCCATGAAAAACAAAAATATATATATTTAAAAAAATAATTAGGTAGATTGGATTTTTTTTTATGCTGCTTCTGACGTAAAGTGTGGCTTTTTGACTCTGCTTCAAATTTTGGCTCTTTGTGTATAACTTGGTTAATTATGGGAACTTAACAGTTTTTTTTCGTACTTGCGAGTATAAAGAATACTACTTTTTATTTGGAAGGTGATGGTACATTTGTCAAAGCTGTATTCATCTGCTTCTTACTCATATTTTGTGAATCTGCGTTCAACTGGCTCTCAAAGTGAGTCAGAATCTGACTCTAATGCCGCGTCTGCTTCTGGCTGCCTGTAACCTAATTACCTAATTCAGTTCCAGAGTTGTTGTTATTTTTTGTTAAATTAGTTCCCGTCCGCTGCCCGACGGTGCAGTGGTTCATCCGGCTGACTTTGGTGTGGGCAGTGCGGGTTCGATTCCTAATTGCTGGCGGCGTGATTGTGAGCTTTCTCCGTTTCCTTGCGTCCCGCGATTGGTTGGCAATCAATTCGAGGTGCAGGCTCCAGCACCCCCCGTTGCCTCTCTTGTGTGGATAAGCGTAATGGAAGATGATTCATTTCTGGTAGTCTGTGTTTGGTTAAAGAAGGGAACGTTGATGAGTCCTGTTTGCGTCTGAGTCGTGTGTTTACACAAAATGCCACGCAGAAGTTTAGAACGGAAGCTTAAGAATGTAAAATGTCATCAAAAGGAGTGCATTCATTGCAAACGTCAGAAAAAGAACCAATAATGTGCATCACTACTTCATGAAGGACTGACATCCAGCATTAGAAATGTTGATTAGTTAACACTACATGATGCAAAGATGTTAAACTCGGCCAAATGATCGCCTTATTAATGATTGCAATTCTCCTTATTAAGCGATTATAAAGCATACAAGGCGCACTTAAAGGTCTAGAATTTTCTACAAAGTGGACGGGGTGCTCAATGAGTTGGTGCAGTACATTCAAGATTCTGTAGATGTCGCTGTATGACGCTGACAGCTTGACTGTCTGGGTACATTGCTTGCTGACGCGCTATATTTATATAGTGAAAAAGCGGATATCATGCTAAAAGTATGACAATATTAGCAATCGACGATTATGTTTTCGTGCTACCAGTGACCGAGACGATCCGGATTAGAGCCGAAATGGCTAAAACCAGATCCGTTTTTACAAACAAACGTACTTAAAAAGTGTACAGTGTACTCTTTGAAATGATCAAAAAACGTATAAAATATGGGAAAAACGTATAAGTTGACAGGTGTGGTAGTCAGTGATTCAGTCTCCATGTTTTTTGTTATTTCTTTATTTTGCAGGACCAAATTTATTGCTATTCGTTGTTTTACAAAAAAAAATGACTCATGCAAAAGTTGTTATACGGCATACTCAATTTAAAATGATAAAAAATACGTATAAAATATGGGAAATACATATAAGTTGACAGGTGTGGTAGTCTCCTTTTTTTTGCTGGACCAAGTTTTTTGCTATTATTGCAGAAAAAAATACTCGTACAAAAGTTGTTATTCGGCGTATTATATTTAAAACAAGGGTGTCAGACTCGGGTTGGTTCGCGGGCTGCTTTAATGTCAACGTGATTTATCGTGGGCCGGACCATTTTAGATATAATATTTAGATTTTTCTTTTTATAAATGGATTAAAAGAACTGGATTAAAAGCCCTGAATATTCAGTTTTTTATATATCTAAAACAATGTTTATTTTAGCTTTTTTAAAATATATTTTTAGATTTTACAAAATAATTTTGGAACTAAAAACACAGAAAAAAATGGATTAAAACATGACAATGATTGATTTAAAAGGGGGAAAATCAGGAAATTTAATATACATCTATGCTCTTCATTTTAATTTAATCCTAAAACAGAAAGTCAGCACTCATGATTTACTTTCCCGGGCCGCACAAAATGATGCGGCGGGCCAGATTTGGCCCCCGGGCCGCCACTTTGACACATGTGATTTAAAATGATCAAAAAATACACATAAAATATGGGAAATATGTACAAGTCTCCTTGTTTATTATTATTTTTTTTTGCTGGACCAAATTTATTGCTATTATTGCCAAAAAAACATATAAAATATGGAAAATACATACAAGTCTCCTTGTTTATTTTTTATTTTTTTTGTTGGACGAGATTTACTAGTATGATATTAAATCTAGTTCGCAGATGTATCATATTTAAAACAAAGTAGTAGATATTCCTTGACAGCAACCTGTAGTTCCGTTTACCTTGACATCACTGTTCTTTTGTATGATGTTTATTCAAAAAATTCATATTTTGGAGTCAACTCGCCTGGCATGAAAATGATGGAACAATGACACCAATTTTTTTAGGCTCTTGGCCACCTTGCCTATGGTGAGAAACTGCCTTGTTGTGACCAAAGCGCCAACTGCTTCAGTTGTGGTGTGTCTATAGAGCAGTTGGGGGGGGGGGGTTGGAGATCTCCGCTGATAGTCAGCCACGCACCCCACGGTCTGTGTGTGCCGAGCGGCTTCGTACTTGAAGCGCCCGCGGTGTGTTGGATGGCCATCTCGCACCCTGGAAAAGCCTCTTCCAACACGTCGCAAGATGTTACACATACCATGTGACGGTTTCAGATGTGACATTTAAATTTTACATGCTGCAGTAGCAGTAGCAGTGGCTTCACCGCAGTCCTCTATTTCTGCTTTTGAGCTGAGTTGAATATCAGTTACAAGTACAAGATGTTAGGAAAACATTGTTTCAATGACTGAGTATTTTATCACCTAGTTTGAGTTGGCCAATATATCCCATTTGCTGTGTTTTCCGAGCTAACCACTTTATAGCTTTTTGTACCTGACTACAGTGGTACCTCGAGATACAAGCTTAATGCGTATGTCGATTTTCTCGTAACTCAAATGAGTGTTTCCCATAGAAATGAACTAAAAACAGATTAGTTTGTTCCAACCCTCTGAAAAAAGACCCAAAACAGGATATTGGATTGGAAATTTTTTTATTTGTTCTAATTTGCCATCTATTAACAGAGTAACAAATAACTAGTGGTTTAATAGAACTAAAATGTGTTTGATAGTACTAAAATTAGACAGATTTTGCAAGGGGAAAAGAGAGGGGGGGGGGGGGCCTTTTTGCACAGCAATGCGCTCGTAACATAACATAAACAAATTTAAATGGACTTGGATTACGATGCAGACACACTCAAAAAATAAGTTTAATCTAACCCACATGTGTCAAAGTGACGGCCCGGGGGCCAAATCTGGCCCGCCGCCTAATTTTGTGTGGCCCGGAAAAGTAAATTATGAGTGCCGACTTTCTGTTTTAGGATCAAATTAAAATGAAGAGTAGAGATGTATATTGAATTTCCTGATTTTCCCCCTTTTAAATCAATAATTGTAATTTTTTAATCCATTTTTTCTGTGTTTTTAGTTCAAAAATCATTTTGTAAAATCTAAAAATATAAAAAAAAGCTAAAATAAACATTGTTTTAGATCTATAAAAAACTGAATATTCAGGGTTTTAATCCAGTTCTTTTAATCCATTTATAAAAAAATATCTAAATATTATATCTAAAATGGTCCGGCCCACATGAAATCAAGTTGACGTTAAAGCGGCCCGTGAACCAACCCGAGTCTGACACCCTTGATCTAACCTAACACTAAAATTAATTCTAATTTTGTGTGACATTTTGATTCCTTTCTTCTCCCGGGTTGGCTTTATTTGCCCTGCCTCCACCCTGACTTTCAGATGCAACCTATTGAGGGTTGTTTGCTTTAAATATCTTCCCAAAATTTGACTCTTATCTCAAATTGCTCGTACGTCGGGGCACTCGTATGTCGAGGTACCACTGAATTTTATTTATGTGACGACTTATTCATGTTGACTACTTATTTATTGATTATTATGTGTGCACTTCATACTGAAGCTTTAAATCTAATTATACTTGAATAATGACAACTAAGGCATTCACGTCAATTAACCATCAAAGTGTTCAGCGTTTGCTTTTTAAGATATCCAGTCTTGTGAATGGTTATAATGTCTAGACCTCGATTTTAAGACAACCGACACATTTTCAGTCTTAATTCAATGCAAAAACATCGTCTTATATTCGGGCGAATACAGTATATAGGTATGTGCATATTCTGTACTATAGAGAACTCCTACTTTAATGTCAATTATGATACATTTAAGTGTTTTGAATGGACTTTAACTCTCTTTTTTTCCTTTTTTAAACTCTTCCTTTGTGAAAGTAACTTGACGCGCCTACTTTGATGGGAAAACAAGGAGCCGTAAAAGTAGAAAGAGAGCGCAAAAGGGCATTTGAAGTTCTCGCTATCATTTTGCCGAAAGATCAAACTGAGCGGCTCCACCCAAATAGTCCCCGTTGTTCGAGGAGACTCCATTGGCTGATGTGACAGCTCGGTGCGGGACCCCTCTCGCTCCGTAAACACAAAACGCTTCTCAAGATGAAAACATCAACTTGCCGGGGAACCTTAAGATGTTGACACCTGCTCTGAAGTCACGTGAACGAGGCGCCGGATCTCTTTTTTTCCTCGCGTGTCAGAATGCGCTTGGATTATTCCGCTGCTGTTTAGTCAGCGATTCAAATCATTTTAGCATTTTTTTTTTCATCTGCAGAGCATACAGTTTGTGCCGCACGGTCCCTAAGGACCAATTTAGTCCGCGGTCTGAACCGTTGAGGCGGCAGAATAATCAGTGCATCGCGAATGCAAACAAAAGGCCAATTTAGTGCTATGAAATACAGGTTTTTGTCATATTTTTCATTGATATTTAACCTGGCTAGGGTAATCGTTGCTCATTCATTCGTGATCCGATCATTTTTATTTTAATGGTGTCATTCATGACATGTTTGGAGAAATTCTAAATGGTTTAAAGACATCCTAGCCAAGGATTTATGTAGTGTCGGAGTAGTAAAAAATAGCTGTTCTAAAATACATACCGTATTTTCTCACAGATACACCGTATTTGTAACAAACAAAACAGGGTACGGCTTATACGCGCATAAATAAGACTTGACTTGCACGAAACTGCAAGGTGATAAAGACGAAACGCCGTAACGCAAGACAATGCAGGGGAGACAAATTAAAAAAGGAAGTCATGTGAGCAGTACAACCAGGAAGTGTCCGTAGCGGTCTAGTTAGTCATGCCTAGGTAAGATGGCGGCGCCTTGAGCGATCAATGGCAGGTATAAGTACGTGAGTTTTGTTCATGTTTTATGCAAGAGTTGAATTGAATTTGATTTTTAGACGTCAAAATACATTTTGTTTAGCGTTTTATCTGTTTATCTTTTCTCTATTTTGAAATAAATGACCGTATCGACCGCATTGTCTTGCGTTATGGTGTCATGGCGTTATGGCGTTATGGCGTCATGGCGTCATGGCGTCATGGCGTTATGGCGTCATGGCGTCATGGCGTCATGGCGTCATGGCGTCATGGCGTCATGGCGTCATGGCGTCATGCCGTCATGGCGTCATGGCGTCATGCCGTTATGACGTCATGCCGTTATGATCTCATGGAGTCATGCTGTAATTACATCATGGTGTCATGCCGTTATGACGTCATGTCATTATGACGTCATGCTGCTATGGCGTCATGGCGTCATGCCGTTATGACGTCATGGCGGTTCGTCTTTGTCACCTTGCATTTTCGTACATGTCAAGTCTAATTTGTGCGCATATAAGCCGTACCCTCGATTCAGTCATCATTTCTTACCACAAATACGACGGATATGCGAGTTTTGTTGAGCGCACAAAATAGCAGTTCTTGGTCCAGTTATTGTGGTGGTAAGCGGTCCTTTGTTGTGAGGACAAGTATGTGGAAGGGAAAAATTGATGTGCAGCCGGGATGACGGTGTGAATTCCGAGAAAAAGCGAACAGTTCAAACTCAAAAAATTCATCCACCTATGTTCCAAATGCTTATCTCGTTCCGGATCACAGCCCAGTTGAGCTCCCATTGGACGAGAGCACCAAGAAAGCCTCGATCTTCATTCTAACAGCACAACTTAAGTTGGTGATGCTACTAGCCGACAGAAGTTTACTTTGCGGTCCACGTTGCGCTTTAAACATCGGCGAAAGGAATCCTGGCACGGGCCCACTTGGCTCCGTGTTGAGGATGAAATAAATGAAGGTACTATAACTGCTGAGTCAGAGAGGAGAGTGACCCACCCTGTGATCATCTCGCATACAAATTGAAGCTCACCTCATTTTGTTGAGTGCTCAGTCAAATGTGTGTGGGTATGCGGGTGAGAGAGAAAGCGAGGTGACTGCGAGGTTGTGTCTGACTTTGAGGAACAGGATTAGCCAACCGTGCGCCGCATCCTCTCATTGCTCATGAAAGAAGGAAGCGTGTAGGTTCGGTGAAGTTGCGCTCCCTTTTAATGCAGCGTAGCATTTCGGATTTGTGCAATTGTTCGGACTTTGGTTTGGTTTTCAGCCAGGGTCATGACCCGGGAACTTATTTACTCACTTGAACATTAGGGGAAAGGTCATTTTTTGACAGATCATATTTTGCTTAAATGTGTTCACCAGGGGTGGCCCGGCGGCGGAGTGGTTAGCTCGTTTTGTGTTCAAATCCAGGTTGGTCCAGCTGTGTGGCGTTTGTTCCTGGGCCTGTGTGGGTTTTCTCGGGGTACTCCAGTTTCCTCCCACATTCCGAAAACATGCATGTTAGGCTGATTGGACACTCTAAATTGCCCCTAGCTATGATTGGATGTTCGTTGTCTCATCGTGCCCTGCGATTGGCTGGCCCATTTGTGTGGAGTTTGCATGTTCTTCTCAGGCTTTCGTGGGTTTTCTCCGGGTACTCCGGTTTCCTCCTACATTCCGAAAACATGCATGCTAGGCTGATTGGACACTCTAAATTGCCCCTAGCTATGATTGGATGTCCTTTGTCTCATCGTGCCCTGCGATTGGCTGGCCCACCTGTGTGGAGTTTGTATGTTCTTACTGTGCCTGTGTGGTTTTTTTACGGGTGCTCCGGTTCCCCCCCCACATTCCGAAAACATGCATGGTAGGCTATTTGGACACTAAATTGCCTCTAGCTATGATTGGATGTTCTTTGTGTCATCGTGCCCTGCGATTGTGTAGAGTTTGCATGTTCTTCACGGGCTTTTGTGGGTTTTCTCCGGGTACTCCGGTGTCCCCCCCCCCCCACACTTTCCTAAAACATGCATGCCAGGCTGATTGTACTCTCTAAATTGCGCCTAGGTGTGCGTATGAGGGAATGGTTATCTGTCTCCTTGTGATTGGCTGGCCACTTATTCAGGGTGTTCCCTGCCTCTGCCCCGAAGTCAGCTGGGATGGGCTCCAGCACCCCCCGTGACCCTTGTGAGGATAAAGCGGTTCAGAAAATGAATGAATGTGTTCACCCATTACCTTTTGATTGTAGAAAACACAATGCTACCTGACACCTACCAATCCTCCAGATTTGACCCGCTCTTCAGATAACAAGGCTAACGTCTATCTACAAGGGTCGCGGGGGGTGCTGGAGCCAATCCCAGCTGACTTCCAGCAAACATTCACGCTCATACTCATACCTACAGGCAATTGAGAGTGTCTAACCAGCCTAGCATGCATGTTTTTGGAATGTGGGAGAAAACCAGAGTACCTGGAGAAAACCCACGCAGGCCACGGTAGACCATGCAAACTCCACACAGGTGGACCGACCTGGATTGGAACCCAGGACCCCAGAACGGTGAGGCCGACATGCTAACCACTCCCCCCAATGATCATTTTAGCGAGCAGTCCTGAGTCTTACTGTTATCTTGGCGTCATTTCAACTTTCTGCGCCATTTTGTCTTGGTGTCACCGTGTCCATCCGTCAAATATTTTTAAAACTTCACGTCTACGTGCGCCTTCTTTGGGCGTCACGTGCAATTCCGTCACCTTCAAATTCCCCCAACACGCCACGTTTAAAGCGTTGGATGACGCGAGGGACACGGATGATGGAGCACATAAGCGGCGTGCCGTTGAAAGTAAACGCTTCCGTTTTGTTCCGCCCCGAGCCAAATGGAAACGGCGCACTCTCCGAAAAATGATGAAACGTAGCCAATGCACCTTGAGGTTCAGGGCTTTAAAGTATTGCGACTCGGACGCTGAAATTGCCCCACGTATGACTAACTTTACAAGCTGGCGACGCGTGGGGAAACCGTGGTGAAGCGACACCGACATGGCACTTCCAAATGGATCAGAAATTGGAAAGAATGGCTGGAGTTTCAGAAAAGTGGTGACAAAAGCATTTTTTTTTGCCCTCTGCGACGAATGCATTCAATAATGTCTGCCTAATGGGGCTTTGTGAGATTTTCATTTTTTTCTTCTTCTTGTCCCTATTTGTCTTTCTTCCTTCTTCGTCACAGTTATGGAATTGAGTGTGACTGTCTGGTGTGGGAATTCTTCCCTTTTCCTTTTTCTCTGTAGTAGTCCTACTTTTTGAATCCAAATACTAGAATGAATAAAAGGGTGTGTCACTTTAAGGCTTATTTTCAATGGTCTCGAGATGACAAATAGTTCAAGGGTCAGCATAAGAGACATTTGTTTGATTTTGTACTTTGGATATGTTAAAAAAAATGGATTGCGGTTCTTTTAGTGTCCCTTCAGTTCACTACAAAGTATTTTTCAACAATTGCATGAATTTTCCTAGCATACCTGTCAACGTTTTATGGACTTGAAGGGGTCCTGCTTGGAGTTCCGGCCATGTTTTTCTTTATCTGTGTATAGATAGAAGTGGAAAAGCTCAAACTCCAATCATTTACTGTATTTTCTCGCATGTATGTCATATTTGTCGCTAAAAAAATGATGACTGAATCGAGGGTACGGCTTATATGCGCACAAATTAGATTTGATATGCACGAAACGCCAAAACGCGAGATAATGCAGGCCGATACGGACATGTATTTCAAAATAGAGAAAAGATAAACAGATAAAACGGTAAACAAAATTAATTTTGACGTCTATGAATCGAAATTCAATTTAAAAAAAATGTATCTTGCATAAAACGTGAAAAAAATCAAACTTGTGCCTGGCATTGCTCGCTCAGGGCTCCGCCATCTTACCTAGGGATGGCAAACTAGACCGCTACGGACACACTTCCTGGTTGTATTGGTCACATGACTTCCTTTTTGAATTTGTCTACATCAAGGGTGTCAGACTCGGGTTGGTTTTAGATTTTACAAAATGATTTTTGAACTAAAAACACAGAAAAATGGATTAAAACATTACAATTATTGATTTAAAAGGGGGAAAATCAGGAAATTTAATATACATCTATACTCTTCATTTGAATTTGATCCTAAAACAGAAAGTCGGCACACATGATTTACTTTCCCAGGCCACACAAAATGATGCGGTGGGCCAGATTTGGCACCTGGGCCGCCACTTTGACACATGTGGTCTACGTGCAGGCAACACCCTTTAGGAATGTGCAATCCAGCACATTCAATTGATGCAGTATCTCGGAAATACGACGTCATGATTTTTCTTAACATGTTCCCTTCAAAGTAACACCTTTGTACTCCCTATTAAAACCATGAATATGGAGGTGAAAATTGTGCATCAGGGGCGGCTTATACGAGGGAAATGGTAAAATTCAACCATATTAAGGCATTTTTAAGAGTACGGCTTATACGCAGAGGCGGTCAATATGCAAGAAAATGAGGTATACTGTTTTTTTCGCACCCATGAAGATGAAAATTGTGAATCAGGGGGCGGCTTCCACGAGAGAAATTGTAAAATTCAACCATTTTAAGGGTACAGCTTATAGGTGGAGGCGGTCAATATGCAAGAAAATGAGGTTTACTGTTTTTTTCGCACCCATGAAGGTGAAAATTGTGAATCAGGGGGCGGCTTACACGAGAGAAATTGTAAAATTCAACCATTTTAAGGGTACAGCTTATAGGTGGAGGCGGTCAATATGCAAGAAAATGAGGTTTACTGTTTTTTTCGCACCCATGAAGGTGAAAATTGTGAATCAGGGGGCGGCTTACACGAGAGAAATTGTAAAATGCAACCATTTTAAGGCAATTTTAAGGGTACGGCTTATACGCGGAGGCGGTCAATATGCAAGAAAATGCGGTATACTGTTTATTTCGCACCCATAAAAGTGAAAATTGTGAATCAGGGGCCGGCTTATACGAGAGAAATTGTAAAATTCAACCATTTTAAGGCAATTTTAAGAGTACAGCTTCTACGCAGAGGCAGTCAATATGCAAGAAAATGCGGTATACTGTTTTTTCCCCACCCATGAGATTCACTGTAACATAACATTTGTTCATTTGAAGTGCCAAATCCGCAAATTATCAACATTTTTAGTCTCTAGATGCTTTGCATAACACTCAGACTCAGTCTGGCATCACATCTGATTCCCAACTTTCCTCCCACTGACCGGTAGTAGCGCACGATGCATGTCAATCTACCGTAACCAGTTTATCAAACACCCTGTCACGCATGTCGTCGTGTGTCCCTTTTTAACCTGTGGACGTGTACTATGCACGCATTTGATGGACGCGATTGTGTATGCGGGTGACCTAGAACAACCACGGGGCGGGGGATCGAGTAGACTAGAGGATTACTGATGGGATTCTGTCTGCATGCTGATGCGAGAGGAGACGTTGAATTGGAGAAATGGAGAGTTGAGATTGCCGTACGAGCGAGTCAACGGGCTGAAGTGCCACTCATTCTGCT
Organism: Stigmatopora argus; assembly: GCF_051989625.1. Classification (NCBI taxonomy): domain Eukaryota; kingdom Metazoa; phylum Chordata; class Actinopteri; order Syngnathiformes; family Syngnathidae; genus Stigmatopora; species Stigmatopora argus. The sequence goes on from NC_135387.1 coordinate 28,672,577, forward strand.
ATAGAAGAATAATTGAGTGAGTGCTGCCCGTGAAATATTATCTGGAATGACATTTTATGCTCTGTTGAAAGAAAAATGAAAAGCAAATGTACTTTTCATTTTAATTAAGCCTTCCTTTTAACTTTATTCAGAACTCCGAGAGAGAAAAACCTGCCAGCACTGTGAGGAGGATTTGTTTCCTTGTGACATCTCAACCAAAAAGTTGCTAAAAATGATATCTAATACTCATTAAGTCAAATGCCAGTGACTGATAGATGTCAAAGATAGATTCTGTCAATCATGTTCTCATTTGAAAATTAAAAGAGGCTTGAACTATAAGGTTCAATCTTTTTTTTCTTCATTTATTAATTTTCTGATTCGCTTTATCCGTAAGGGTCGCGGGGGGTGCTGGAGCCCATCCCAGCTGAATGAATGAATGTGTTCACCCATTACCTTTTAATTGTAGAAAACACAATGCTAAACTGACACCTAACAATCCTCCAGATTTTACCCTCTCTTCAGCTAACAAGGCTAACGTCTATCTGCAAGGGTCGCGGGGGGTGCTGGAGCCCATCCCAGCTGACTTCCAGCAACCATTCACACTCGCACTCATACCTAAGGGAAATATAGAGTGCCCAATTAGCCTAGCATGAATGCTTTTGTATTGTGGGAGGAAACCAGAGTACCCGCAGAAAACCCACGCAGGCCCGGGGAGAACTTGCAAACTCCACACAGCTAGGATTCAAACCCAGGACCCCAGAGCTGTGAAGCCGACACGCTAGCCACTCATCCACCGGGCTGCCATAAACTTTAATCTGTGCTATTGAATTCATATTTTAATTGAAATGCAGATAAATTCAATTTTTTGTGTCAGGAATACAAATAAAAACATTTTAGGAAAAAACAGTGAGAACGAGAGGGTTCGGTCGCTTGAAAAGTAGGTAACTCCAATTTATTCATTCATTGTCCACTGCATAAAGGATCACGGGGGTGCTGGACCCTATCCAAGCACACTGTGGGCAGGAGTGAAGACGCACCCTGAATTGGTTGCCGGCCAATCGCAGGGCACAGGGAGACAAACAACCATTGTGGGTGCAGGTTTTTTGTTTCAACTGATTTAGCACTGACAGTTTAACCAATCAGATTTCTTCTGAAACCAGCCGCACATGACCGGAATTAAGTGTAGAGTCTTCAACCAGACTAGAGTGCATGTTTTTAGTGAGCGGGAGGAACCCGGAGTATCCGGAGAAAACCCACAAATGCACGGGGACAACATGCAAACTCCACACAAGTGGACTCTCAAACTCAGAACTGTGCTTTAAGAGGCCATTTTATTTAGTTTTATTCTGTCTTTTGGACAAAAAGACTTGTTCGTCGGGTTTGTGAGTAAAAATGCAAATATATTTTTGTCGCAAATTTTTCGTGATATGGTCATCTGCCAATGCATCGTTATTTCACACCATACCTGTCAACCTCGGCCAATCGCTCGCCTTATTAATGATTGCAATTCCCCTTTTTAAGCGATAAAAAACGTACAAATCCAACGCGGCACATACTTACTCATAGGGTGCACGTAAATGTGTAAAAAAAAGTGGACGGCTTTCTGAACCGCTATATTTTTATAGTAAAAAGGCGGGTGGTTGAAAGGGAAATGCGGGTGCGTATCATGCTCAAAGCAAGACAATATTAGCAGTCGTCGATTACATTTTCATCTGCCACCAGTGACCGAGACGATCCGGATTAGAGCCGAAATGGCTATAACCAAATCGGTTTTACAAAAAAAAAAGTAGTGGTACCTTGCCATACGATCTTAATCCGTTCCGAGACTGAGAACGTATGTCGAGCTTTCCGTAACTCGAGCGAACGTTTCCCATTGAAATGTATTAAAAACAAATTAATTTGTTCCAACCCTCTGAAAAAACACCCAAAACAGGATATTGGATTGGAAATTTTTTTTTTATTTCTTCTAGTTCGCCATCTCTTAACAAAGTAACACATATCTAGTGGTTTAATAGTAATAACATGTGTTTAATATAACTAAAATTGCACAATAGGATAACACACGACCACTTGCCAACGAGAGGTAGTCTTGAATTAGCGATCGCTCCGCCAACGGGAGCTAACATGCTAAGGTGGGGGGAAACAGGAAATGCAACAGCCTACCCACGTATTGATTGTGGGTAATGATGTTTTATTCTGAGAAAGGGTGCCATTGCCTATCGGTGCTTTTGTGCACGAGTATACTTCATTACCCAGAAAGCCCTCTTTTTGCCCGCGCATCGTGCGTTTCCTGGTCCATGTGTAGGCGAAAGAAACCGTTCAGTGCTCGTAGATATCTGTTATACACGAAAGAGATGCAGCAATAAAAGACAGTGCGCTACAATGATAAACAGCCTCTCATGCCATGGCCAACTGGCTTGGTCGCATCTCGAAATTTTGATCGTATCGCGAGCGAATTATTCGATCGAAATTTTCATCGTACCTCGAGCATGTCATAGTTAGAGCTGATCATAGGTCGAGGTACCACTGTACTAAGAAATATCCCATAGAAATGTTGTTATACGGCGTACACAATTTGAAATGATCAAAAAACGTACACGTTAACAGGTAAGCCATCATCACACAAAAGGTGTTTTCAATGAACTATCTTTACGATCGCTATCGTCAACAAAAACAACACGGCTTCCTCGTGACATCACGTTTATTCCCCAAGCTGTACTTTAAAACAAAGACTGCCTGGAGAACTCTGGAAATAGTTGTATTTTTACGTGCTTCACTCGCTCACCCCATTCGTTCTTCAACCCTGTTTGTGTTCTGGAAGTGATTACCGTGCCAGACAGACCAATCAGATAAGGCAGCAGGGCCTGCAATGGGTCACGGGCAAGGGGTTATGGGTCGAATTCTTGGCTCCCTGATTAGAACCATTCTTCGGAGTGTTACATCGGAAAGTATCACAGCAGCCGTATTGAACCCACACAGAACCCAAGTGTTGCATTTGAAGGGTGATGTCACCATGACTTGTTTGGTGTATTGTCGCCTTGAAAATTGTTCAGGCGAAATACTGAGAAAGGATGCTTTTTTCGATCAATCTTCTATTCGCTGAACCACATTTTGGCGTTATTTTTGGTAGCTGTTCGTTGCTAAGATACGTAAGACACGCGTCAAACAAATGTCCCTTTTTAATTTCTAACAAAAAAAATGGCGGTAATGTAAAAACAAATCCACAAAAGTTGGTCTATGGACCAATTTTGTTGCCAACAGGAAATTAGTTTGACAGTTGTTGGTAATTATGTTTG